>NC_133409.1:109618939-109921969 GCF_049350105.2 Macaca mulatta
CAAGGATACACATTCAATAGGTTACAGGCAGAGTTATGAATATTGACGAAGGAGGGACATGTGCATGCATGAAAAGCAAACTTGCATGCTACATGCATCCTATGTTCACTCTGAAGTGGAGACTTAACAATTAAATGTACTACAGTTCAACCCCATGTGTCAAACTGTGAAGCAGGGACACAACAGCACTCAAGTGCACACATTCTGTAAACTGGCCAGAACCAGCCCATAGTCAGTGTTCTTTTCTCAGAAAAAAGTTACTGAAATCAGTCTCTTGTTCAATCAAAGATGTGGTTATGACACGTGGAGCAGGAGGATCCGTTTGTCGGCATCTGGTGGTGGATGAGCCGTCCTTATTCTAATATTGCTTATATCTGCCCAGTGATTGTCTAGCTGCTAGAGTAAATGAAAAACCTTGTGACAGTCAGAAAACAGCTTATTATTTAAGTATCGGGGTGCCTGATTTATCCCTTGTCTGGCATGGTCCTGCATCCTGTTTATAAGTCGGTATCTTATTGCTACAAAGATTTCATTCTGTCAGTCTTATGCTCTCTATGTTAACATTAATGCTGATCAGTTGTTGTGTCTAAATTGTAAAAGAGAGGGCCAATAATGAGCTGTGTCTGACCTCCAGACCCATTATGGCTGGGAACTTAATATTTCAAGGTTTTTCTAGGGTCCACCTGGCCAACAGGGCTCCATTGAGTTGGTTGGAGAGCTTAGAATTTTATTTTTAGTTGTAATTTCCTTGCTTCTCTCTATCCCACTTTCTTTCTGCCCATCATTTTTTCTAGTACTTCATCTTCCTTCTCTCCACCTTTCTATCTTCCTCAGTTTGGGCTCCCTTTGCCAAGCTCCTTCCTTTATCACTTCCCATTTAACCCTCCCCACTCTCTTCTTTCCAGCCACCATATTGAATCTCTGAAACTTGCTGACATTGAGATTCAAGATTGTTTAGTGTAGTAAAAACTCTGTCATTTATCATAATTGGGAGAAAAAAGGTCATTTTCACTTAATGAAATTTTGAGGAAGAAAATGTTTCCTCCACAAGAAAAAATCAGGCTTCACATAGACACAGAGAAGGGAACATCACACACTGGGGCCTCTTGGGGGTGGAGGGCATGGGGAGGGAGAGCATCAGAACAGATACCCAATGCACGTGGAGCTTAAAACCAAGATGATGGGTTGATAGGTGCAGCAAACCACCATGGCACATGTATACCTATGTGGCAAACCTGCACGCTCTGCACATGTATCCCAGAATTTAAAGTAAAATTTAAAAAAAAAAAGAAGAAGAGGAAGAAAATCAGACTTCAATACACTCCAGGAAAAAGCCGTGAAACCACTGTTGCAGAAGCAAGCTGTGAAGGTGTTTTAACTGATAGCATTATTTATAATTAGTACAGCCATTGTATGAGTACAAATGTTTCAGCTGAAGGCCTTCACTCTTAATCAGCGTAACATTTTCCTTGTTTACTCTATCAATTTACTCAGCAACCCCTTTTTCATGGAAGCAGGTTAAACAAAGATTCTGAGTAACAAAGCTCTAGGTCCCAGCAGATGGCCCATAGGAACAGCCTTGTTGGTCTAGTCAAAACAAATTTTGCGCAATAAACACTTGCTCTGTTCCACCGCCTTGTCACAATCACACTCCATGTCAGAATCATTCTCTGTGGAGGAAAAAAATTTTAATTGGTTACTGTTTGGTGTTTGCCTTGTAAGCTGTCAGAGTTGGCCTTGGGTATAAATATAGAAATAGTCTAAGTTTATCAGCTAAGTCCTGCCCTCTTGTTTTCTTATCCTTCTCCCTGCTTCTATCCCACTGGATAGAAAATGAACAAGTAGTTCATTTTCCTGCCCTCCATGGAAATGCCTCCCTCTTCCAATGATCAGTCCCCATTCCACTGGAAAATTTACCTCACTAATAACACTATTCAAAAGAAAAGACACCCAGCATTATGCCATGTATATAGTCAGGATTAAATAAATATTTGTGGCTGGGCACAGTGGCTCACACCAGTAATCTCAGCACTTTGGGAGGCCGAGGCAGGTGGATTACATGAGGTCAGGAGTTCAAGACCAGCCTGGCCAACATGGTGAAACCCCATCTCCACTAAAAATACAAATATTAGCTGGGCATGGTGGCATATGCCTGTAATCCCAGCTACTTGGGAGGCTGAGGCAGTCAAATCACTTGAACCTGGGAGGCGAAGGTGGCAGTGAGCTGAAATTGCACCACTGCACTCCAGCTTGAGCAACAGAGCAAAATTCTGTCTCAAAATAAAGGAATAAATACACACAAACATACATACATATTTGTTGAATAAACTAAAAAAAGTAATGTCCTATCAAGAACGCTTTTATTATTTTACCAATCAACTCTGTTTTCTGTAAGATTTAACCTGTCTAAAAAAGTGTTGAATTTTAAAGAATAATATCTTTTTCTGGATCAAAGACACACACAACTTTGAATCTGATGAATATGAGATCTCAAGGCACTTACCTTGTTGACAGCCCTTTCTGTGAAATCTACCCTTCACCCACAACCCAGCCTGCACCCCATTTTCAGAGAGTGCACAGCCACGCCTCTTGCTGAGAGGCTGGCTTTGGAACTGCTGACTACTACACAACTCAGAAACTTCACTGGCCAAAGCAGATTGAACTAGAACACCTTATCCAAGTTGAAAGAACCAGTGCTTTCTCCAGAGAAACTGGAAATAGAACCGAGGGACTCCGGTCATTTGGAGTCTAAGGGCTTATATTTTTATGCAGACCTAAAGGCTGAGATGAGACCAGTTTGGGAGTGACTGTGGTATCTCCCCATTGCAAAAACCTGCCTAAAATAAGTTGATCACTTACAACTATTGGTTCTTTCACTGAAGGCAGAGGCAACAATATTTTAGCATCACAATTCAGAAAAAAATTCTTATCACAACTGAATGGCAAAATGCATAAACAGAGTCAAACTGAGTCTTAAGACAAGAATTGCCCTTCCAAAAATGTAATCTTACACATTTTCTAGGAGAGAAGAGTTGTACATGTATTTCTAGCCAATCCAATATCCTGAACATCACATATTTCACTAATGAAAAGTCATTTCTAATGCACTTCATGCTAATTTTAAAATGGTGTAAAGCCGATCTGAGATAAACATGGTTTAAACTTGTGGTAACTGTCTTCAGAATGTAGATTTCTCCTTAAGTTATTTCAAACACTAAGAAGCAAGTGTATGTTGCCAATTAGCACCTCCCCAAGAGGAGCATCTGACTGGATATTTCAAATCTTAACTAATGATCCTTCAAGTACAAATCAACTATGTATATATAGATGTATGTATACATGTGCATACCTATATATGTATGTGGGTATGTGTGTATCTACATATACATATATGTATACATATACATACCATCTTCACTAAAGTGTTTTAATATAATTTACAGATATTATAATAGGCATGTGCTAGGAGAGCCCAAGTACCCACTCTGCAGAAAGAAGGATGAAACTTATGGAGGCAGAAGCAGAAGGAGGACACGGGGGACTCCAGAAAGAGAACTCTCAAGATACCTGCGTTTTGGTGATTTCCCTCATACTGGCTTCAATTCTTTTTAAGACCTAGTTGTACTTTCTACTTTGAGGTTGTACAAGATACCCCTATATTATTATATTAAATTTCTTCTTTACCTTAAACTCACTTGAATATATTCTGGTACTTGCCTCTAAACAATCCTAGGCTAAGAGATTAATGCTATTGTTACAGAGTTAATATAAATACAAACAAAAATAAAGAAACTGGACATTTTAGTTAACTTCCCAGCCTTATTACAGGGAAAGGTCTGATTTCCATTAGGCATACTAAAACACAGAAAGTGGTTCAAGGACCACACTTACCATCTTACAGACTCCTAGGGACCTCTAGTTCAGAACCACCAAACAGAGGTATGAATGCTCAACTGCTTTTCTACAAGCCTTTCTTAGTGTATGCTCATTTTAAAAGAGGAGACTTCTTAAACTCAACCAACCTTTGTTGGGTACTTAATGTATGCAAAGAACTGACTTAATTGCAGTCTAGACTTTGAAACATTGGCCAGTATCAGACAGACGCAGATGAAGGGAAATGGTCATTCAGACAAGGCTGGCATCGGACCCAGACTTGTAAAGGACACGGCAGAGGATCAAAGGATGAACCAATGAGTACTTCAGTAAGACCAGGACAAAGACAATTCTTGGAGCTGTTTCTAAATAATAGTGCTACTGAATTCTTGTTCACAAGAGAGTGAAGTAAATCTGTTTCCGTAATTAAGTTAACTTTTCAGTAAGATATATATGATTTGTTATATAACGTGCATTCTGCCAATTTATGCAAAAATATCTGTTCAGGCTGGGCGTGGTGGCTCACGCCTGTATTCCCAACACTTTGGGAGGCCAAGGCAAGCAGATCACGAGGTCAGGAGTTCGAGACCAGCCTGGCCAACATAGTGAAACCCTGTCTCTACTAAAAATGCAAACATTAGCCAGGTGTAGTGGCACGTGCCTGTAGTCCCAGCTACTTGGGAGGCTAAGGCATTAGAATCGCTTGAACCCGGGAGGCGGAGGTTGCAGTGAGCTGAGACCATGCCATTACTCTCCAGCCTGGGTGACAGGGTAAGACTCTGTCTCAAAAAAAAAAAGAAATCTGTTCAAAGCACCCTCTTTCACCCTAGCCCCTGTTAGAAAGTGTCAAAATGAATATTTGAACTCGGTGTATCCTAATTAACAATAGTAGTTAAGATTCTGTGGTCTTGAGGGGGCAAATCAGGCAATTCCCATTATCCAATTCTTATTAAGTCCTCCTGGCTAGATGTGTCACACTGCTTTTGTGAAAGCAGCCATGTCAGTCCTTTGTGTAGTAGCACAGATGCCCAAATGTTTGTTTTGCTTTCTTTGTTAACCTTGAGACTCTTCCATAATTTTCTCTATTCTCCAAAGGGCCTGTTCATGTAGGAACTCATCAGTCCAGATACCCTCTTGCTTTCCAGCCCTTTGGAGGGCCATGGTATCCTTTCTCACCAGCAGGTCAAGGCTACCTGGCCCACCACACTAGTGTCCTCCAGATCAGTATCATGGAAAACGAGGGCTGTGGTTCTCCTTTCTCCTCTTGAAGGCTTTGGCCTTCTTATACACAGTGATCTACCTTCTAATCATTAAGGACCTCTGCTTAGAAGAGGTCTTGGGGAAATACTTCCTAGCCCTCTCCTAGGATAACGGGGATCTTTTTGCCATTTATTTGCATAACTAAGAAGTTATTCAAATGACTCTCCTCTTCAAAGGTCTTATTAAGGTGACTGTGGCCTAAACCTCTAGAAGGCACTTCATTCATTCACACAAATACATCTTGAGTCCCTACAGAGGCTAGTATGCATTTCAAATGTTTACTTCCCACCCTACAACCCACTCAGCTCACCTAGTCTATAAAGGCACTGATTTGCATATTCATTTTCCCTTTGAATCTGACATCACCATGTATTTTCTGCCAACACACTTGATTTTCTTTCCTTTGCGCTCAGTGAGTTATGCTTCAAAAGAAAAGCAATCAAAGGCAGTGGTTAAGAGAATAGACTCCGTATCCCCACTTCCCGAGTTTGTTCCAGCCCTGGCACTTATTAGTGTGAACTTGGGTAAATTATGGCACCTCTGGGCCCCTAGTTTTCTCATTTATAAGATGGGAAAAGTGATAGCTCCCACTGACCTCCCGAAGCTGTTGTGAGGATTGAAGAAGTTGATTTAGGTAAGGCACTTCTTAGAAAAACAGAAGAGTTCCTGGCATATTACATAACCACTACATAAGTGTCAGCTATTATTATGCAAACTCCACTGTTAAAATGCTTCACTTCTCAGTTGTCCCTCACTGGCCCCTTAGTCTTGACCTTCCCCAGTGGCCTAAGCCTGTGGGGCTCAATACCATCACACTCAACATCCTCTTTATTAACAATTACCCCCCTGAAATAATATCGATAGATGACAAAACCTACCTATGTACAGAATTGCACAATAATTAATATAATGCCTTAATGATAATAAGTGAAATATATTACAAATAGTAAAAAAAAAAAAAAAAAAAAAAAGTATTTCACAACATAAATAATTGGGCAGGCTACAAGCTTTAAAGTTTTGGAGGCCTGGATAAAAAAGCATGATGAAGTAATCAGCCCTGTAAAGGCAATAGCCAAAAAGCACACTAATACAGGTGTATTGTGTTGGTAACCCAAGAACTATGAGTGGCAATGCTGCTAGTGGTTTTCTGTAATAGAAAATTTCAAGCAAAACAGAGTTCCATCTTTCCTCAACTTACCCACTAGTTATATTGGTAGAAAATTCACGGTATTGAAGGTGCACCCAAGATGGCCGAATAGGAACAGCTCCAGCCTCCAGCTCCCAGCATGAGTGACACAGAAGACAGGTGATTTCTGCATATTCAACTGAGGTACTAGGTTCATCTCATTGGGGCATGTTGGACAGTCAGTGCTGGTCAGCAGGTGCAGCCTGACCAGCGAGAGGGGAAGCAGGGCGAGGCATTGCCTCACCTGGGAAGCGCAAGGGGAAAGGGAATTCCTTTTCCTAGCCAAGGGAAACTGAGACACACAACACCTGGAAAATTGGGTAACTCCCAATCTAATACTGCGCTTTACCAAGGGTCTTAGCAAATGGCACACCATGAGATTATATCCCACACCTGGCCTGGAGGGTCCCATACCCATGGAGCCTCCCTAATTGCTAGCACAGCAGTCTGAGATCTAACTGCAAAACAGCAGCAAGGCTGGGGGAGGGCTGCCTGCCATTGCTGAGGCTTAAGTAGGTAAATAAATGAAATAAACCCACCAGGAAGCTCGAATTGGGTGGAGCCCACCACAGCTCAAGGAGGCCTGCCTGCCTCTGTAGACTCTGCCTCTGGGGACAGGACATAGCTAAACAAAAAGCAGCAGAAACCTCTGCAGTTGCAAATGTCCCTGTCTGATAGCTTTGAAGAGAGCAGTGGTTCTCCCAGCACGGAGGTTGAGATCTGAAATGGACAGACTGCCTGCTCAAGTGCGTCCCTGACCCCTGAGTAGCCTAACTGGGAGACATCCCCCACTAGGTGCAGAACGACATCTCACACCTCACAGTGCTGGGTACACCTCTGAGACGAAGCTTCCAGAGCAAGAATCAGACAGCAACACTCGCTGTTCAGCAATATTCTATCTTCTGCAGCCTCCGCTGCTGATACCCAGGCAAACAGGGTCTGGAGTGGACCTCAAGCAAACTCCAACAGACCTGCAGCTGAGGGTCCTGACTGTTAGAAGGAAAACTAACAAACAGAAAGGACACCCACACCAAAACCCCATCAGGACGTCACCATCATCAAAGACCAAAGGCAGATAAAACCGCAAAGATGGGGAAAAAGCAATGCAGAAAAGCTGGAAATTCAAAAAATCAGAGCTTATCTCCCTCTCCAAAGGAACACAGCTCATCACCAGCAACAGAACAAAGCTGGAAGGAGAATGACTTTGACGAGTTGAAAGAAGAAGGCTTCAGTCAATCAAACTTCTCAGAGCTAAAGGAGGAACTATGTACCCAATGCAAAGAAACTAAAAACCTTGAAAAAAAGAATGGAAGAATGGATAACTAGAATAATCAATGCAGAGAAGGCCATAAACGAACTGATAGGGATGAAAACCATGACATGAGAACTATGTGACAAATCCACAAGCTTCAGTAACTGACTTGATCAACTGGAAGAAAGTGTATCAGTGATTAAAGATAAAATGAATGAAATGAAGTGAGAAGAGCAGTGTAGAGAAAAAAGAGTAAAAAGAAATGAACAAAGCCTCCAGGAAATATGGGATTATGTGAAAGACCAAATCTACGTCTGATTGGTGTGCCTGAAAGTGATGGGGAAAATGGAACCAAGTTGGAAAACACTCTACAGGATATCATCCAGGAGAACTTCCCCAATCTAGTAAGGCAGGCCAACATTCAAATTCAGGAAATACAGAGAACACCACAAAGATACTCCTCAAGAAGAGCAACTCCAAGACACATAATTGTCAGATTCACCAAAGTTGAAATGAAGGAAAAAATGTTAAGGGCAGCCAGAGTGAAAGGTTGGGTTACCCACAAAGGGAAGCTCATCAGACTAACAGCAGATCTCTCAGCAGAAACTCTACAAGCCAGAAGAGAGTGGGGGCCAATATTCAACATTCTTAAAGAAAAGAATTTTAAACCCAGAATTTCATATCCAGCCAAACTAAGTTTCAAAAGTGAAGGAGAAATAAAATCCTTTACAGACAAGCAAATGCTTAGAGATTTTGTCACCACCAGACCTGCCTACAAGAGATCCTGAAGGGAAGGAACAACCGGTACCAGCCATTGCAAAAATGCCAAAATGTAAAGACGATTGATGCTAGGAAGAAACTGCATCAACTACCAAGCAGAATAACCAGCTAATATCATAATAACAGGATCAACTTCACACATAACAATATTAACCTTAAATGTAAACCTTAAATGTATTAACTAAACTGTCCAATTAAAAGACACAGACTAGCAAATTGGATAGAGTCAAGATCATCAGTTTGCTGTATTCAGGAGACCCATCTCACATGCAGAGACACACATAGACTCAAAATAACAGGATTGAGGAAACTCTACCAAGCAAATAGAAAAAAAAAAAAAAAAGCAAGGGTTGCAATCCTAGTCTCTGATAAAACAGACTTTAAACCATCAAAAATCAAAAGAGACAAAGAAGGCCATTACATAATGGTAAAGGTATCAATTCATCAGGAAGAGCTAACTATCCTAAATATATACGCACCCAATTCATAGGTGCATATAGGAGCACCCAGATTCATAAAGCAAGTCCTTAGAGACTTACAAAAAGACTTAGACTCCCATACAATAATAATGGGAGACTTCAACACCCCACTGTCAACATTAGACAGATCAACGAGACAGAAAGTTAACAAGGATATACAGGAATTGAACTCAACTGTGCACCAAGCGGACCTAATAGACATCTACAGAACTCTCCACCCCAAATCAACAGAATATACATTCTTCTCAGCACCACATCACACTTATTCCAAAATTGACCACATAGTTGGAAGTAAAGCACTCCACAGCAAATGCAAAAGAACAGAAATTATAACAAACTGTCTCTCAGACCACAGCACAATCAAACTAGAACTCAGGACTAAGAAACTCAATCAAAACTGCTCAACTACATGGTAACTGAACAACCTGCTCCTGAATGACTACTGGATACATAACAAAATGAAGTCAGAAATAAAGATGTTCTTTGAAACCAATGAGAACAAATATACAACATACCAGAATCTCTGGGACACATTTAAAGCAGTGTGTAGAGGGAAATTTATAGCACTAAATGCCCACAAGAGAAAGCAGGAAAGTTCTAAAATTGATACCCTAACATCACAATTAAAAGAACTAGAGAAGCAAGAGCAAACACATTCAAAAGCTAGCAAGGGGCAAGAAATAACTAGGATCAGAGTAGCACTGAAGGAGATAGAGACACAGAACACCCTCCAAAAAAATCAAGGAATCAACAAAATTGATAGACCGCTAGCAAGACTAATAAAGAAGAAAAGAGAGAAGAATCAAATAGATGCAATAAAAAATGATAAAGGGGATATCACCACTGACTCCACAGAAATACAAACTACCATCACAGAATACTATAAACACCTCTATGCAAATAAACTAGAAAACCTAGAAGAAATGGATAATTTCCTGGACACTTACACTCTCCCAGGACTAAACCAGGAAGAAGTTGAATCCCTGAATAGATCAATAACAAGCTCTGAAATTGAGGAAATAATTAATAGCCTACCAACCAAAAGAAGTCCAGGACCAGACGGATTCAGAGCCGAATTCTACCAGAGGTACAAGGAGGAGCTGGTACCATTCCTTCTGAAACTATTCCAATCAATAGAAAAACAGGGATTCCTCCCTAACTCATTTTATGAGGCCAACATCATCCTGATACCAAAGCCTGACAGAGACAAAACAAAAAAAGAGAATTTTAGACCAATATCTCTGATGAACATCGATGCAAAAATCCTCAATAAAATACTGGCAAACCGAATCCAGCAGCACATCAAAAAGCTTATCCACCATGATCAGGTGGGCTTCATCCCTGGGATGCAAGACTGGTTCAACATATACAATAAATGTAATCCAGCATATAAACAGAACCAAAGACAAAAACCGCAGGATTATCTTAATAGATGCAGAAAAGGCCTTTGACAAAATTCAACAACCCTTCATGCTAAAATCTCTCAATAAATTCGGTATTGATGGAATGTATCTCAAAATAATAAGAGCTGTTTATGACAAACCCACAGCCAGTATCATACTGAATGGGCAAAAACTGGAGGCATTCCCTCTGAAAACTGGCACAAGACAGGGATGCCCTCTCTCACCACTCCTATTCAACATAGTGTTGGAAGTTCTGGCTAGGGCAATCATGCAAGAGAAAGAAATCAAGGGTATTCGGTTCGGAAAAGAAGAAGTCAAATTGTCCTTGTTTGCAGATGACATGATTGTACATTTAGAAAACCCATTGTCTCAGCCCAAAATCTCCTTAAGCTGATAAGCAACTTCAGCAAAGTCTCAGGATACAAAATCAATGTACAAAAATCACAAGCATTCTTATACACCAGTAACAGACAAACAGAGAGCCAAATCAAGAATCAACTCCCATTCACAATAGCTTCAAAGAGAATAAAATACTAGGAATCCACCTTACAAGGGATGTAAAGGACCTCTTCAAGGAGAACTACAAATCATTGCTCAGTGTAATAAAAGAGACACAAGCAAATGGAAGAACATCCCAGGCTCATGGATAGGAAGAATCAATATTGTGAAAATGGCCATACTGCCCAAGGTAATTTATAGATTCAATGCCATCCCCATTAAGCTACCAATGACTTTCTTCACAGAGTTGGAAAAAGCTGCTTTAAAGTTCATATGGAACCAAAAAAGAGTCCGCATTGCCAAGACAATCCTAAGTCATAAGAACAAAGCTGGAGACATCACAGTACCTGACTTCAAACTACACTACAAGGCTACAGTAACCAAAACAACATGATACTGGTACCAAAACAGAGATATAGACCAATGGAACAGAACAGAGCCCTCAGAAATAATATCACACATCTACAGCCATCTGATCTTTGACAAACCTGAGAGAAACAAGAAATGGGGAAAGGATTCCCTATTTAATAAATGGTGCTGGGAAAATTGGCTAGCCATAAGTAGAAAGCTGAAACTGGATCCTTTCCTTACTCCTTATACGAAAATTAATTCAAGATGAATTAGAGACTTCAATATTAGACCTAAAACCATTAAAAACCCTAGAAGAATGCCTAGGTAATACCATTCAGGACATAGGCATGGGCAAGGACTTCATGTCTAAAACACCAAAAGCAACAGCAACAAAAGCCAAAACTGACAAATGGGATCTCATTAAACTGAAGAGCTTCTGCACAGCAAAAGAAACTACCATCAGAGTGAACAGGCAACCTACAGAATGGGAGAAAATTTTTGCAATCTACTTATCTGACAAAGGGCTAATATCCAGAACCTACAAAGAACTCAAACAAATTTACAAGAAAAAAACAAACAACCCCATCAAAAAGTGGGCAAAGGATATGAACAGACACTTCTCAAAAGAAGATATTCATACCGCTAACAGACACATGAAAAAATGCTCATCATCACTGGCCATCAGAGAAATGCAAATCAAAACCACAATGAGATACCATCTCACACCAGTTAGAATGGCAATCATTAAAAAGTCAGGAAACAACATGTGCTGGAGAGGATGTAGAGAAATAGGAACACTTTTACACTGTTGGTGGGATTGTAAACTAGTTCAACCATTGTGGAAAACAGTGTGGTGATTCCTCAAGGATCTAGAACTAGAAATACCATTTGACCCATCCATCCCATTACTGGGTATATACCCAAAGGATTATAAATCATGCTACTATAAAGACACATGCACATGTATGTTTACTGCAGCGCTATTCACAATAGCAAAGACTTGGAATCAACCCAAATGTCCATCAGTGACAGACTGGATTAAGAAAATGTGGTACATATACACCATGGAATACTATGCAGCCATAAGAAAAGATGAGTTCATGTCCTTTGTAGGGACATGGATGCAGCTGGAAACCATCATTCTCAGCAAACTATCACAAGAACAGAAAAGCAAACACCGTGTGTTCTCACTCATAGATGGGGATTGAACAATGACATCACTTGGACACAGGAAGGGGAACATCACACACCAGGGCCTATTGTGGGGGGTGAGGGGAGTGGGGAGGGATAGCATTAGGAGATATACCTAATGTAAATGACAAGTTAATGGGTGCAGCACACCTACATGGCACATGTATACATATGTAACAAACTTGCACATTGTACACGTGTACCCTAGAACTTAAAGTATAATAATAACAATAATAATAAAAGAAAATTCAGGGTATTCTAAAAACATTAAAAAATTACTTGGTGATTATATGTAAAACAGAATTGAGTTCCAGTCTCAGATAATGATAAAGAATATTACACCTACATGAATTTGAGGGTAACAGCCAAAAGCAGTACAATACGGAGGACATTTCTTCAGTGGGTCCATTAACTCCATGTCCCTGTCAGTCATTTGATAACTAAAACAACCGAAAAAAATTCCAAAATAGCTTTTGGGGATGATATTATCTCACTAAGAACCACTGGTTTCTTGAATGTGGAGTTGGAGAGAGGGAAGATATCTGTTGGTACACAGAAGGGATGATGCCAAGAGCATTAGTTCAATAATTGAAAGAGATCTAGTGGCAGGACTATCCTCACAATTGAACACTCAAAATATCCTTCAGCAAGTATGTATTACCTTTATAATGAAAATATTAAGAAATAAAAGATCATTCTCAAAAGCAAGTATGATCAGCAAAACCCAGATTCTTGGAAAATGTCTGAATACAAAAGTATCTTCACATATCAAATTGTAAGAAAAAGAGAAAGGAGATGAGAAGAGAGAGATTATAGATTTAAAAAGATGTAAATGATATATTATTCAGTTGGAATGTGTGGCTCTTATGAATACTATATATTTGGTTATACTAAATAATTATCATTAATTTTCTTGTGATATTAGAATTCTAGTTTTTTAAAATAAGCCCATATCTCCTAGAAATACAAATTACAATATTTATAGATGAAAACATATAGGATTTTCTTGAAAATAATATGGGGTTGGGGAAAGCAAGTGGAGATATAGCTGAAACAAGATTGGCCATGAGTTCCATTCTATTTCTGGCTTTGTTTTACATATTCCACAATCTTTAAATGAAAAGAAAATTATTAAGATGTGGCTATAGAGAAAGAAGAACTAAGAAGGATCACAGTTTGGTAACATTCTAATTAATGCTATACTTTATAGAGGGAGAAACTTTAAAATATAGAAAGGGAGAAAGAATCCCCCACAGTTTCATCACAGCATCAGTTCTATTGTGATTTGGGGAATTTGGCAATAATTGACACACATTTCTAGAAAGATCATATGAGTACCTTAGCAATTACATTTGTATAAATCTGGTCACCCAGCAGCTTACTCCCTTTGAATGGCATTCTTAGCCTAGGACCCTTTTATTTCCTGGGTTTTGCCATTAACAGAGAATTCTGTCACCCAGTTCCTGGGTTATTTGAATACTGGCTGCAGAATGTTATCTTCCTCTAGCGTACATTTCATGCAAGGTATTAGGCGTGCCTAAGAGTGAGGCTTCTAGAACAGATGCTATAACTGTGTTTGTGCCACTTGCTAGTTAATGTTTATAAACACATAGAATCTGGTGTCAGACTTGCTTACCCTGTAACTCACCTACTGGATATGAAGGTGGAATTGAGAGAGACTTACAGCCCTCACCTACATCCAAATAATAATAGCTCTTCCTTCTACCAATAAAAATCTACTCATTGTGCACTGCCAACTTGGCTTAGATCATTCTGTAACAGATGTGTTCTTGACATTTCCCTTTGAATATAAAATGTTTTTTTTCCTGCAGAATCCACAAGTTCCTTAAGTATTTTAACATACATGCAGTTACATACATACATACATACAGGAGTCTACTACTTAGAGGTCAAATATGGCTTGCCGCCTGTTTTTGTACAGCCAGTGAGCTAAAATTAGTTTCTACAGTTTTAAACAGTTGAAAAATTAAAAGAATATTTTGAGGCACTTGAAAAGTATATAAAATTTCAATTTCATAAGTAAATATATTGGAATACAATTACACTCATTTGTTCATGCTGCTTTCACACCGCAACATGAGATGGACACTGTATGATACTCAAAGCCTGAAATACTTACTATCTGGCCCTTCACAGAAAAAGTTGGTCAACCCCTGGTGTATATCATAGGTGTTCTTAAACCTATAGAAAACAAATACCATCATATTATGAACTGATATTTAAGTTCCAAATAGCTAACTTAAGAAATATCAGAAGTATGGGCCACCTGTAAGTTGGGAAAAGACTTTAAGAGGGATTTAGTACTTTCATTTTTGAAGTAAGATAAATGTTTATCACTCATGCATAAAAGTTAATAACCTTTGCTAGCCTTTGGACTGAGGCCAGGGCACAGCATCTGACCAAAGACACTGTAAACAGGGAATAGAAATGCCTTGCTCATAAGCAAAAGACAAAAATTAAAACTTAAAAAATTAAAAACCTTGAATAAAATTGTCACTACCATGCTGCCTCAATTTGAAATTCATTTCTATCTTTTTCTCTCTCCTTTTTAATCCTACAGATACATAAAAATGTTTTTTATTTAGCATCTGTGCATATTTCATGGTTTTTAATATGCCTGAAAGTTGAATACATTAAGAGGATAATTATAGCATGTTGAGTTCACAGTAATAAACCAATGATAAGTTTTTGATGAAGTTTTGGAGCAAGAACAGCCAGTTAAAGTGTACATGCCACTGCCTCCTGTCTAAGTCATTCTGGAGTGATTTGTCAACAAATAGGCCAAGAACTGCCATGAGTAGTTACTTTAAAACAAAAGAAGTAGACACATTTTCATATACTAATCTACAGATTTCTCTGGATTCTGTGTCTCTTCTATTTAACCTCAGTGACAGGCTCTCCAAGTTAGATGCAAACAACCTGTCAAAACAGTAGCTGAGGAAGAAGGTTCCAGTTCATTAAGACTGTGCTCATGATGATCTTATCTCCTGGAAAAATGAAACGTTAAGCAGGGCAATTCAGATTCACATTTTAAAAATCCAGACAGGGATATTTTTAAATTTATCTCTTTTATTCTTCATTGGCAAAGGCCACATTGAGCATTTTTGGACCATTCTTAAAAAGTGTTGTTAAAAGTGTATGTATTCCCACATGAAAACATCTCTTGATTTTCAAGATTCAGCAATCTATATTTATGAGACACTCACAACCAATGAAGAAGAAATTCAGTATATAATATTAACATATGGAAATATCTGTGGATAAACTCAAACTGGGAGAAAAATCAAAGCTATTTGTTGGTCTGATTTTCAAATGCATGCTTAAGAAATTGTGAAAGAATTTAGTCAAAGTTTTTATTTAGCCTTACACAGGGTCATGATGCTACATGCTTAATAAAAACTAAATGTTGAATGTGTCACTGAATAATAATATAGATTCCAGTAGGGGTGTGGCAGGCACACCGCTCTTTGTTCTAAACTATCAGTGAGTGATTCATCCTTTGTTTCCTAGGGGAATTGGGGAGATCATGCAACCCTGGGGAAACTAGTGTTGACAGTCTACTCAGCTCTACTCATTCTACTTACTCAGAGTGAGCATCTGGAGGCCATTTTGCCTTTACTTGGAACCCATAGGGACAGTCAGCAAGTCTCTCGGTCTCCCTTGCTAGTCCTGGTACAAACCACTCTGTGTGGAGACTCTGCATGGATCTGCATTTTCAAAACCGTTTACTTCCTAACTCTTAAGACATGATTAGAATTCTGTCCTTGTTTTGCCTGATGTTTCTAATGGCCTCCTACAATAGCAAGAAGAAAAACAGTGTTAAGAGTGTAGCTCTAAGATCCACAGCGTTCAGTCCAAACCCTGGCTCCCTACCTTACCAGCTGTGCAACCCGGGCTAGTTGCTTGTTTCCTGATCTGAAAATGGAGAAAACTGGGGGCGGAGCAAGATGGCCAAATAGGAACAGCTCCAGTCTCCAACTCCCAGCGCGAGGGACACAGAAGACCAGCGATTTCTGCATTTTCAACTGAGGTACTGGGTTCATCTCACTGGGGAGTGCCGGACGATCGGTGCTGGTCAGCTGCTGCAGCCCGACCAGTGAGAGCTGAAGCAGGGCGAGGCATTGCCTCACCTGGGAAGCACAAGGGGGAAGGGAATCCCTTTTCCTAGCCAGGGGAACTGAGACACACAACACCTGGAAAATCGGGTAACTCCCACCCCAATACTGCGCTTTAAGCAAACAGGCACACCAGGAGATCATATCCCACACCTGGCCGGGAGGGTCCCACACCCACGGAGCCGCCCTCATTGCTAGCACAGCAGTCTGTGATCTACTGGCAAGGCAGCAGCGAGGCTGGGGGAGGGGCGCCTGCCATTGCTGAGGCTTAAGTAGGTAAACAAAGCTGCTGGGAAGCTCAAACTGGGTGGAGCTCACAGCAGCTCAAGGAAACCTGCCTGTCTCTGTAGACTCCACCTCTGGGGACAGGGCAATAGCAAACACAGCCGAAACCTCTGCAGACGCAAATGACTCTGTCTGACAGCTTTGAAGAGAGCAGTGGATCTCCCAACACGGAGGTTGAGATCTGAGAAGGGACAGACTCCCTGCTCAAGTGGGTCCCTGACCCCTGAGTAGCCTAACTGGGAGACATCCCCCACTAGGGGCAGTCTGACACCCCACACCTCACAGGGTGGAGTACACCCCTGAGAGGAAGCTTCCAAAGCAAGAATCAGACAGGTACACTCGCTGTTCAGAAATATTTTATCTTCTGCAGCCTCTGCTGCTGATACCCAGGCAAACAGGGTCCAGAGTGGACCTCAAGCAATCTCCAACAGACCTACAGCTGAGGGTCCTGACTGTTAGAAGGAAAACTATCAAACAGGAAGGACACCTACACCAAAACCCCATCAGTACATCACCATCATCAAAGACCAGAGGCAGATAAAATCACAAAGATGGGGAAAAAGCAGGGCAGAAAAGCTGGAAATTCAAAAAATAAGAGCGCATCTCCCCCGGCAAAGGAGCGCAGCTCATCGCCAGCAACGGATCAAAGCTGGATGGAGAATGACTTTGATGAGATGAGAGAAGAAGGCTTCAGTCCATCAAATTTCTCAGAGCTAAAGGAGGAATTACGTACCCAGTGCAAAGAAACTAAAAATCTTGAAAAAAAAGTGGAAGAATTGATGGCTAGAGTAATTAATGCAGAGAAGGTCCTAAACGAAATGAAAGAGATGAAAACCATGACACGAGAAATACATGACAAATGCACAAGCTTCAGTAACCGACTCGATCAACTGGAAGAAAGAGTATCTGCGATTGAGGATCAAATGAATGAAATGAAGCGAGAAGAGAAACCAAAAGAAAAAAGAAGAAAAAGAAATGAACAAAGCCTGCAAGAAGTATGGGATTATGTAAAAAGACCAAATCTACGTCTGATTGGGGTGCCTGAAAGTGAGGGGGAAAATGGAACCAAGTTGGAAAACACTCTTCAGGATATCATCCAGGAGAACTTCCCCAACCTAGTAGGCCAGGCCAACATTCAAATCCAGGAAATACAGAGAACGCCACAAAGATACTCCTCGAGAAGAGCAACTCCAAGACACATAATTGCCAGATTCACCAAAGTTGAAATGAAGGAAAAAATCTTAAGGGCAGCCAGAGAGAAAGGTCGGGTTACCCACAAAGGGAAGCCCATCAGACTAACAGCAGATCTCTCGGCAGAAACTTTCCAAGCCAGAACAGAGTGGGGGCCAATATTCAACATTCTTAAAGAAAAGAATTTTAAACCCAGAATTTCATATCCAGCCAAACTAAGTTTCATAAGTGAAGGAGAAATAAAATCCTTTACAGATAAGCAAATGCTTAGAGATTTTGTCACCACCAGGCCTGCCTTACAAGAGACCCTGAAGGAAGCACTAAACATGGAAAGGAACAACCGGTACCAGCCATTGCAAAAACATGCCAAAATGTAAAGACCATCGAGGCTAGGAAGAAACTGCATCAACTAATGAGCAAAATAACCAGTTAATATCATAATGGCAGGATCAAGTTCACACATAACAATCTTAACCTTAAATGTAAATGGACTAAATGCTCCAATTAAGAGACACAGACTGGCAAACTGGATAAAGAGTCAAGACCCATCAGTCTGCTGTATTCAGGAGACCCATCTCACATGCAGAGACATACATAGGCTCAAAATAAAGGGATGGAGGAAGATTTACCAAGCAAATGGAGAACAAAAAAAAGCGGGGGTTGCAATACTAGTCTCTGATAAAACAGACTTTAAACCATCAAAGATCAAAAGAGACAAAGAAGGCCATTACATAATGGTAAAGGGATCAATTCAACAGGAAGAGCTAACAATCCTAAATATATATGCACCCAACACAGGAGCACCCAGATTCATCAAGCAAGTCCTTAGAGACTTACAAAGAGACTTAGACTCCCATACAATAATAATGGGAGACTTCAACACTCCACTGTCAACATTAGACAGATCAACGAGACAGAAAGTTAACAAGGATATCCAGGAATTGAACTCATCTCTGCAGCAAGCAGACCTAATAGACATCTATAGAACTCTCCACCCTAAATCAACAGAATATACATTCTTCTCAGCACCACATCGTACTTACTCCAAAATCGACCACGTAATTGGAAGTAAAGCACTCCTCAGCAAATGTACAAGAACAGAAATTATAAGAAACTGTCTCTCAGACCACAGTGCAATCAAACTAGAACTCAGGACTAAGAAACTCAATCAAAACTGCTCAACTACATGGAAACTGAACAACCTGCTCCTGAATGACTACTGGGTACATAACGAAATGAAGGCAGAAATAAAGATGTTCTTTGAAACCAATGAGAACAAAGATACAACATACCAGAATCTCTGGGACACATTTAAAGCAGTGTGTAGAGGGAAATTTATAGCACTAAATGCCCACAAGAGAAAGCAGGAAAGATCTAAAATTGACACTCTAACATCGCAATTAAAAGAACTAGAGAAGCAAGAGCAAACACATTCGAAAGCTAGCAGAAGGCAAGAAATAACTAAGATCAGAGCAGAACTGAAGGAGATAGAGACACAAAAAACTCTCCAAAAAATCAATGAATCCAGGAGTTGGTTTTTTTAAAAGATCAACAAAATTGACAGACCACTAGCAAGACTAATAAAGAAGAAAAGAGAGAAGAATCAAATCGACGCAATTAAAAATGATAAAGGGGATATCACCACTGACTCCACAGAAATACAAAGTACCATCACAGAATACTATAAACACCTCTATGCAAATAAACTGGAAAATCTAGAAGAAATGGATAATTTCCTGGACACTTACACTCTTCCAAGACTAAACCAGGAAGAAGTTGAATCCCTGAATAGACCAATAGCAGGCTCTGAAATTGAGGCAATAATTAATAGCCTACCAACCAAAAAAAGTCCAGGACCAGATGGATTCACAGCTGAATTCTACCAGAGGTATAAGGAGGAGTTGGTACCATTCCTTCTGAAACTATTCCAATCAATAGAAAAAGAGGGACTCCTCTTTAACTCATTTTATGAGGCCAACATCATCCTGATACCAAAGCCTGGCAGAGACACAACAAAAAAAAAGAATTTTAGACCAATATCCCTGATGAACATCGATGCAAAAATCCTCAATAAAATACTGGCAAACCAGATTCAGCAACACATCAAAAAGCTTATCCACCATGATCAAGTGGGCTTCATCCCTGGGATGCAAGGCTGGTTCAACATTCGCAAATCAATAAACATAATCCAGCATATAAACAGAACCAAAGACAAGAACCACATGATTATCTCAATAGATGCAGAAAAGGCTTTTGACAAAATTCAACAGCCCTTCATGCTAAAAACGCTCAATAAATTCGGTATTGATGGAACGTACCTCAAAATCATAAGACCTATTTATGACAAACCCACAGCCAATATCATACTGAATGGGCAAAAACTGGAAAAATTCCCTTTGAAAACTGGCACAAGACAGGGATGCCCTCTCTCACCACTCCTATTCAACATAGTGTTGGAAGTTCTGGCTAGGGCAATTAGGCAAGAGAAAGAAATCAAGGGTATTCAGTTAGGAAAAGAAGAAGTCAAATTGTCCCTGTTTGCAGATGACATGATTGTATATTTAGAAAACCCCATTGTCTCAGCCCAAAATCTCCTTAAGCTGATAAGCAACTTCAGCAAAGTCTCAGGATACAAAATTAATGTGCAAAAATCACAAGCATTCTTATACACCAGTAACAGACAAACAGAGAGCCAGATCAGGAATGAACTTCCATTCACAATTGCTTCAAAGAGAATCAAATACCTAGGAATCCAACTTACAAGGGATGTCAAGGACCTCTTCAAGGAGAACTACAAACCACTGCTCAGTGAAATAAAAGAGGACACAAACAAATGGAAGAACATACCATGCTCATGGATAGGAAGAATCAATATAGTGAAAATGGCCATACTGCCCAAGGTCATTTATAGATTCAATGCCATCCCCATCAAACTACCAATGAGTTTCTTCACAGAATTGGAAAAAACTGCTTTAAAGTTCATATGGAACCAAAAAAGAGCCCGCATCTCTAAGACAATCCTAAGTCAAAAGAACAAAGCTGGAGGCATCACGCTACCTGACTTCAAACTATACTACAAGGCTACAGTAACCAAAACAGCATGGTACTGGTACCAAAACAGAGATATAGACCAATGGAACAGAACAGAGTCCTCAGAAAGAATACCACACATCTACAGCCATCTGATCTTCGACAAACCTGAGAGAAACAAGAAATGGGGAAAGGATTCCCTATTTAATAAATGGTGCTGGGAAAATTGGCTAGCCATAAGTAGAAAGCTGAAACTGGATCCTTTCCTTACTCCTTATACGAAAATTAATTCAAGATGGATTAGAGACTTAAATGTTAGACCTAATACCATAAAAATCCTGGAGGAAAACCTAGGTAGTACCATTCAGGACATAGGCATGGGCAAAGACTTCATGTCTAAAACACCAAAAGCAATGGCAGCAAAAGCCAAAATTGACAAATGGGATCTCATTAAACTAAAGAGCTTCTGCACAGCAAAAGAAACTACCATCAGAGTGAACAGGCAACCTACAGAATGGGAGAAAATTTTTGCAATCAACTCATCTGACAAAGGACTAATATCCAGAACCTACAAAGAACTCAAACAAATTTACAAGAAAAAAACTAACAACCCCATCAAAAAGTGGGCAAAGGATATGAACAGACATTTCTCAAAAGAAGACATTCATACAGCCAACAGACACATGAAAAAATGCTCATCATCACTGGCCATCAGAGAAATGCAAATCAAAACCACAATGAGATACCATCTCACACCAGTTAGAATGGTGATCATTAAAAAGTCAGGAAACAACAGGTGCTGGAGAGGATGTGGAGAAATAGGAACACTTTTACACTGTTGGTGGGATTGTAAACTAGTTCAACCATTATGGAAAACAGTATGGCGATTCCTCAAGGATCTAGAACTAAATGTACCATATGACCCAGCCATCCCATTACTGGGTATATACCCAAAGGATTATAAATTATGCTGCTACAAAGACACATGCACACGTATGTTTATTGCAGCACTATTCACAATAGCAAAGACTTGGAATCAACCCAAATGTCCATCAGTGACAGATTGGATTAAGAGAATGTGGCACATATACACCATGGAATACTATGCAGCCATCAAAAAGGATGAGTTTGTGTCCTTTGTAGGAACATGGATGCAGCTGGAAACCATCATTCTTAGCAAACTATCACAAGAACAGAAAACCAAACACCGCACGTTCTCACTCATAGGTGGGAACTGAACAATGAGATCACTTGGACTCAGGAAGGGGAACATCACACACCGGGGCCTATCATGGGGAGGGGGGAGGGGGGAGGGATTGCATTGGGAGTTATACCTGATGTAAATGACGAGTTGATGGGTGCAGCACACCAACATGGCACAAGTATACATATGTAACAAACCTGCACGTTATGCACATGTACCCTACAACTTAAAGTATAATAATAATAAATAAATTTTAAAAAAAATAAAAATAAAATAAAAATAAAAATAAAAAAGAAAATGGAGAAAACTGTAATTATCTGCATCATGGGGCTGTCGTGAGGATAAATCAACAGTTCTCAATCCAACACGCTGTTACAAATATTTATTCACTTCCTCTTAGATATCTTGAAATGAAATTCATATATAACAACCAAGACACTTTAATGTAATAACTGTAATATAAGGAAGAAACAAAAAGTAATTTATATAAAAATAATGTGTGTTTCAATAAGTAAATACTTAGACATGATTATTCTAGAAAATTCAATAAATGGCTCCATTATGACACATGTACATGGTATTACCACCGTTAATGTAGCAGCTATAACCACAAGTCATGAGGTGCAGACAGGGACACGATGTCTGAAATAGTGAAAAGTTCTTGATAAGGTTCCAAACAAAATGGAGTACAATCTTCCTTCAATTTACATGACAGATGTGCTCTTGAAAATGTCACTATCTTCAAACCATTCAAAAATTACTTTCTGTTTATATGCAAAACAAAAGTAGGCTCTGGACTTGAAAAATTATAAACACAAGATTTTGTCTATAGGAATAGCCACAGAACATTACAGACATGTACAAGAGCTAGTTCTTCATTATGTGGGACTGTCTTTCACCATGCAGGAAGTCTAGCGTTTCTTGGCCCTCACCCACTAAATGTTAAGGGTACTCTAAAATCCCTGTGAAACCAAAAATATTCCTGCAAATTTTCACAATGCCTCCAGGGGGCGATAACATCCCCATTAAGGACCACTGGATTAAATGACAGGAAACACAAAAACAGGGTTCATCACATGGTCAATGTTCCATTTATAAAAGGTTTGGTTTCTTGTTTGTTTGAAGTTTTTTCTTTTTAAGTTTTTTTTCCCCAATTTTCATTTTAGGTTCATGAGGTACATATGCAGGTTCGTTACATGGGTAAATTGCATGTCATGGAGGTTTGGCGTACAGATTATTTCATCATGCAGGTACTGAGCACAGTTCCCAATAGGTAGATTTTTCAATCATTCTCCTCCAACCCTGAACCCTCAAGTGTGCCCCAGTGTCTATTGTTCCCTTCCTTGTTTCCTAGTATATTCAATGTTTAGCTTCCACCTGAAAGTGAAGACGTGGTATTTGATTTTCTGTCCCTGCATTAATTCACTTTGAATAATGGCCTAAAGTTGCATCCATGTTGCTGCAAAGGGCATGATTTCATTTTTTATAGTGATAGTATTCCATGTTGTTTATGTACCACATTTCTTCATCAAGCCCACCACTGATAGGCGTCTAGGTTGATTCCTTGTCTTTGCTATTGTGAATAGTTCTATGATGACCATATATGTGCATGTGTCTTTATTATTATTATTATTATTATTATTATTATTATTATACTTTAAGTTCTGAGATACATGGCAGAACATGCAGGTTTGTTACATAGGTACACACGTGCCATGGTGGTTTGCTGCACCCATCAACTGGTCATCTATATGAGGTACTTCTCCTAATGCTATCCTTCCCCTAGCCCCCAACCCCCGACAGGCCCTGGTGTGTGATATTCCCTCCTTGTGTTCATGTGTTCTCATTGTTCAAATCCCACTTGTGAGTGGAAACAAGTGGTGTTGGTTTTCTGCTCCTGTATTAGTTTGCTGAGAATGATAGTTTCCAATTTCATCCATGTCCCTGCAAAGGACATGAACTCATCCTTTTTTATGGCTGCATAGTATTCCGTGGTGAATATGTGCCACATTTTCTTTATCCAGTCTATCATTGGTGGGCATTTGGGTTGGTTCCAAATCTTTGCTATTATAAATAATACTGTAATAAACATGTGTGTGCATGTGTCTTTATGATAGAATGATTTATAATCCTTTGGGTACATACCCAGTAATGGGATTGCTGGGTCAAATGATATTTCTGGTCCAGATCCTTAAGGAATCATCACACTGTTGTCCACAATGGTTGAACGAATTTACACACCCACCAACAGTGTAAAAGTATTCTTATTTCTCCACATCCTCTCTGGCATCTGTTGTTTCCTGACTTTTTAATGATCGCCATTCTAACTGCCGTAAGGTGGTATCTCATTGTGGTTTTGATTTCCATTTCTCTAATGACCTGTGATGATGAGCATTTTTTCATATGTTGGTTGGCCACATAAACATCTTTTCTTGAGGAGTATCTGTTCATATCCTTTGTCCACTTTTTGATGAGGTTGTTTTTTTTTTCCTGTAAACTTGTTTAAGTTCCTTGTAGATTCTGAATATTAGCCGCTTGTCAGATGGATAGATTGCAAGAATTTTCTCCCATTCTGTAGGTTGCAAGTTCACTCTGATGGTAGTTTCTTTTGCTCTGCAGAAGCTCTTTAGTTTAATTAGATCCCATTTGCCAATTTCGGCTTTTGTTGCCATTGCTTTTGGTGTTTTACTCAGGAAGCCTTTGTCCATGCCTATGTCCTGAATGGTATTATGTAGGTTTTCTTCTAGGGTTTTTATGGCTTTAGGTCTCACATTTAAGTCTCTAATCCATCTTGAGTTAATTTTTGTATCAGATGTAAGGAAGTGGTCCAGTTTCAGTTTTCTGCGTATGGCTAGACAGTTTTCCAAACATCATTTATTAAATAGGGAATCCTTTCCCCATTACTTGTTTTTGTCAGGTTTATCAAAGATCAGATGGTTGAAGATGTGTGGTGTTTTATTTCTGAGGCCTCTGCTCTCTTCCATTGGTCTATATATCTGTTTTGGTACCAGTACCATAAGGTTTTGGTTACTGTAGCCTTGTAGTATAGTTTGAAGTCAGGTAACGTGATGCCACCAGCTGTGTTCTTTTCGCTTAGGATTATCTTGGATATACGGGCTCTTTTATGGTTCCATATGAAATTTAAAGTAGTTTTTCCTGATTCTGTGAAGAAAGTCAGTGGTAGCTTGATGGGGATAGCATTGAATCTATAAGTTACTTTGGGCAGAATGGCCATTTTCACAATATTAATTCTTCCTATCCATGAGCATGGAAAGTTTTTCCATTGATTGTGTCCTCTCTTATTTCCTTGAGCGATAGTTTGTACCTCTTCTTGAAGAGGTCCTTCACATCCCTTGTAAATTGTAGTCCTAGGTATTTTATTCTCTTTGTAGTAATTGTAAATGGAAGTTCACTCATGATTTGGCTCTCTGATTGTCTATTATTGGTTATAGGAATACTTGTGATATTTGCACATTGATTTTGTATCCTGAGACTTTGCTGAAGTTGCTTATCAGCTTACAGAGATTTGGGGCTGAGACAATGGGGTTTTCTAAATATACAATCATGTCATCTGCGAACAGAGACAGTTTGACTTCCTCTCTTCCTATTTGAATACCATTTATTTCTTTCTGTTGCCTGATTGCACTGGCCAGAACTTCCAATGCTATGTTGAATAGGAGTGATGAGAGAGGGCATGCTTGTCTTGTGGCAGTTTTCAAAGGGAATGCTTCCAGATTTTGCCCATTGAGTATGATATTGGCTGTGGGTTTGTCATAAATAGCTCTTA
Source organism: Macaca mulatta (assembly GCF_049350105.2). Classification (NCBI taxonomy): domain Eukaryota; kingdom Metazoa; phylum Chordata; class Mammalia; order Primates; family Cercopithecidae; genus Macaca; species Macaca mulatta. Next base: position 109,644,846 of record NC_133409.1, read on the forward strand.
TTATTTTGAGATACGTTCCATCAATACCTAGTTTATTGAGAGTTTTTAGCATGAAGGGCTGTTGAATTTTGTCGAAGGCCTTTTCTGCATCTATTGAGATAATCGTGTGGTTTCTGTCGTTGGTTCTGTTTATGTGATGGATTACATTTATTGATTTGAGTATGCTGAACCAGTCTTGCATCCCAGGGATGAAGCCGACTTTATCATGGTGGATAAGCTTTTTGATGTGCTGCTGGATTCGGTTTGCCAGTATTTTATTGAGGATTATTGCATCAATGTTCATCAGGGATATTGGCCTGAAATTTTCTTTTTTGTTGTGTCTCTGTCAGGTTTTGGTATCGGGATGATGTTGGCCTCATAAAATGAGTTAAAGAGGAGTCCCTCTTTTTCTACTGTTTGGAATAGTTTCAGAAGGAAAGGTCCCATCTCCTCTTTGTACCTCTGGTGGAATTTGGCTGTGAATCCCTCTGTTCCTGGGTTTTTTGTTTTTTTTTTTTTCATTGGTAGGCTATTAATTACTGCCTCAATTTCAGAACTTTTTATAGGTCTATTCGGGGATTTGACTTCTTCCTGGTTTAATCTTGGGAGGGTGTATGTGTCCAGGAATGTATCCATTTCTTCTAGATTTTCTAGATAACTTGCATAAAGGTGTTTATAGCATTCTCTGATGGTAGTTTGTATTTTTGTGGGATCAGTGGTAACATCCCCTTTATCGTTTTTTATGGTGTCTATTTGATTCTTCTCTCTTTTCTTCTTGATTAGTCTGGCTAGTGTTCTATTTTGTTAATTTTTTTTTAAAAAAAACTAGCTCCTGAATTCATTGATTTTCTGAAGGGTTTTTGTGTCTCTCTTTCCTTCATTTCTGCAGTGATCTTTGTTATTTCTTGTCTTCTGATAGCTTTTGAATGTGTTTGCTCTTGCTTCTCTAGTTCTTTTAATTGTGATGTTAGGGTGTCAATTTTAGATCTTTCCTGCTTTCTCTTGTGGGCACTTAGTGCTATAAATTTCCCTCTAAACACTGCTTTAGCTGTGTCCCAGAGATTCTGCTATATTGTCTCTTTGTTCTCATTGGTTTCAAAGAACTTATTTATTTCTGCCTTCATTTCATTACTTACCCAGTAGTCATTCAGAGCAGGTTGTTCTGTTTCCACGTAGTTGTGCCGTTTTGAGTGAGTTTCTTAATCCTGAGTTCTAATTTGATTGCACTGTGGTCTAAGAGACAGTTTCTTATTATTTCTATTCGTTTGCATTTGCTGAGGAGTGTTTTGCTTCTGATTATGTGGTCAATTTTAGAAAAGGTGTGATGTGGTGTTGAGAAGAATGTATCTTCTGTTGATTTGGGGTGGAGAGTTCTATAAATGTCTATTAAGTCCACTTGGTCCAGCACTGTGTTCAAGTCCTGAATATCCTTGTCAATATTCTCTCTCATTGATCTGTCTAATATTGACAGTGGGGTGTTAAAGGCTCCCACTATTATTGTATGGGAGTCTAAGTCTCTTTGTAGGTCTCTAAGAACTTGCTTTATAAATCTGGGTGCACCTATATTCGGTGCATATATATTTAAGATAGTTAGCTCTTTGTGTTGCGTTGATCCCTTTACCATTATGTAATGCCCTTCTTTTTCTGTTTTGATCTTTGTTGGTTTAAAGTTTGTTTTATCAGAGACTAGGATTGCAACCCCTGCTTGTTTTTGCTTTCCATTTAGTCCATTTACATTTAAGGTTCATATTGGTATGTGTGAATTTGATCCTATCATTATGATGCTAGCTGGTTATTTTGCCCATAAGTGTCAATGGTCTTTGCAATTTGATACATTTTTGTATCATCTTCATAGTGTCAATGGTCTTTGCAATTTGATACATTTTTGCAGTGGCTGGTACCGGTTGTTCCTTTCAATGTTTAGTGCTTCCTTCAGGAGGTCTTATAAGGCAGGCCTGGTGGTGACAAAATCTCTCAGTGTTTGCTTGTCTGCAAAGGATTTTATTTCTTCTTCACTTATGAAACTTAGTTTGGCTGGATATTAAATTCTGGGTCGAAATTCTTTTCTTTAAGAATGCTGAATATTGGGCCTCACTCTCTTCTGGCATGTAGGGTTTCTGTAGAGAGATCCGCTGTTAGTCTGATGGGCTCCCTTTTGTGGGTAACCTGACCTTTCTGTCTGGCTGCCCTTAACATTTTTTCCTTCATTTCAACCTTGGTGAATCTGATGATTCTGTGTCTTGGGATTGCTCTTTTCTAAGAGTATTTTTGTGGTATTCTCTGTATTTCCTGAATTTGATTATTGGCCTGTCTTGCTAGGTTTAGGAAGTTCTCCTGGACAATATTCTGAAGAGTGTTTTCCAACTTGGTTCCATTCTCCCCGTTACCTTCAGGTATACCAATCAAATGTAGGTTTGGTCTTTTCACATAGTCCCATATTTCTTAGAGGCTTTGTTCATTCTTTTTCTTTCTTTTTTCTGTAATCTTGTCTTTATGCTTTATTTCATTAATTTGATCTTCAATCCATGATGTCCTTTATTCTGCTTGATCGATTCAGCTATTGATACTTGTGTATTCTTCATGAAGTTCTCGTGCTGTGTTTTTCAGCTCCATCAGGTCATTTATGTTCTTCTCCAAACTGGCTATTCTAGTTAGAAATTCCTCTAACCTTGTTTCAAGGTTCTTAGCTTCCTTGCATTGGGTTAGAACATGTTCCTGTAGCTCAGATGTTATTACCCACCTTCTGAAGCCTACTTCTGTCAATTCGTCAAACTCATTCTCCATCTAGTTTCGTTCCCTTGCTGGCAAAGAGTTGTGATCCTTTGGAAGAGAAGTGGCATTCTGATTTTTGGAATTTTCAGCCTTTTCACACCACACTGGTTTTTCCTCATCTTCGTGGATTTATCTACCTTTTGTCTTTGATGATGACTTTCGAATTGGGTTTCTGTGTGGACATCCTTTTTGTTGATGTTGATGCTATTCCTTTCTGTTTGTTAGTTTTACTTCTAACAGGCCGCTCTGCTGCAGGTCTGCTGGAGTTTGCTGGAGGTCCATTGCAGACCCTGTTTGCCTGGGTATCACCAGCGAAGGCTGCAGAACAGCAAAGATTGCTGCCTGTTCCCTCCTCTGGAAGCTTCATCCCAGAAAAGCACCCACCAGTAGCCAGCCAGAGCTCTCCTGCATGAGACGGCTGTTGACCCCTGCTGGGAGGTGTCTCCCAGTCAGGAGGCACGGGGGTCAGAGACTCACTTGAGGAAGCAGTTGGTCCCTTAGCAGAACTCCAGCACTGTGCTAGGAGATCCGCTGCTTTCTTCAGAGCCAGCAGGCAGGAATGTTTGATTCTGCTGAAGCTACACCCACAGCCATCCCCTCCCCAGATGATCTGTCCCAGGGACATGGAAGTTTTATCTGTAAGTCCCTGACTGGGGCTGTTGCATTTCTTTCAGAGCTGCCCTGCCCTAAAAGGAGGAATCTAGAGAGGCTGTCTTGCTACAGCAGCTTTGCTGAGCTGCAGTGGGCTCCACCCAGTTCAAACTTCCTGGTAGTTTGCTTACAGTGTGAAGGGAAAACCAACTGCTCAAGCCTCAGTAATGGCAGATGCCCCTCCTCCCATCAAGATCCAGCATCCCAGGTAGACTTCAGACTGCTGTGCTGGCAGCAAGAATTTCAAGCCAGTGGATCTTAGCTTGATGGGCTCCATGGAGGTGGGCTCCACTGAGCTAGACCACTTTGCTCCCTGGCTCCAGCTCCCTTTCCAGGGGAGTAAATGGTTCTATCTTGCTGGCATTCCAGGTGTCACTGGGGTATGAATAAAAACTCCTGCAGCTAGCTCAGTGTCTGCCCAAATGGCCACCCAGTTTTGTGCTTGAAATCCAGGGCCCTGGTGGCATAGGCACCTGAGGGAATCTCTTGGTCTGTGGGTTGCAAAGACCATGGGAAAAGCATAGTATCTGGGCCAAAGTGCACCATTCCTCTGCATGTGTCTTTAAGGTAAAACAATTTATATTCTTTTTGTTATCTACCCAGTAATGGGATTCCTGGGCCAAATGATACTTCTGTTTTAAGTTATTTGAACAATCTCAAAACTGCTTTTGACAATGGCTGAACTAGTTTACATTCCCACCTAAAGTATATAAGCATTCCATTTTCTCCACAACTTCACCAGCATCTGTTATTTTTAAAATTTTTAGTAATAGCCATTGTGATTAGCATGAGATGATATCTCATTGTGGTTTTGATTTGCATTTCTTTGATGATTAGTAATGTGGAGGATTTTTTCATATGCTTGTTGGCCGCATGTATGCCTTTTTTTAAGAAGTGACCATTCATGTCCTTTGCCCATTTTAAAATGAGGTTGTTTGTTTTTTGCTTGTTGAATCAAGTTCGTTATAGATTCTGGATATTAGACCTTCATTGGATGCATAGTTTGCAAATATTTTCTCCCATTCTGTAGGTTCCCTGTTTACTGTATTGATAGTTTCTTTTGCTGTGCAGTTCTTTAGTTTAAGTAAGCCCTACTTGTCAATTTTTATTTTTGTTGCATTTGCTTTTAGTCTTCATTACAAAATCTTTGCCAGGGCTGATATTCAGGATGGTATTTTCTAGGTTTTCTCCTGGAATTTTTATAGTTTTAGGTTTTTCCATTTAAGTCTTTCATTTGTCTTGAGTTGACTTTTGTATATAGTGAAAGGAGTAAGTCCAGTTTCAATCATCTGCATATGGCTAGCCAGTTATCCTAGCATCATTTATTGAATAAGAAGTCTTTTCTTCATTGCCTGTTATTGTCAGCTTTGCTGAAGATCAGATGGTTGTAGGTGTGTGGCTTTATTTCTGGTTTCTGTATTCTGTTCCATTGGCCTATATGTCTGTTTTTGTATTAGTACCATGCTGTTTTGGTCACTATAGCCTTGTAGTATAGTTTGAAGTCAGGTAATGTTCATCTCTGGTTTTGTTCTTTTTCTTAGGATTATTTTGGCTATTTGGGCTCTTTTTTGGTTCCATATGAATTTTAGAATAGCTTTTTTCAAATTCTGTGAATAATGTAATTGGTAGTTTGATAGAAATAGCATTGAATCTGTAAGTTGCTTTGGGAAGTATAGCCATTTTAATGATATTGATTTTTCCAATCCATTAGCATAAAATTTTTTTCATTTGTTTGTGTCAGCTCTGATTTCTTTTAGCAGTGTTTTGTAGTTCTGTTTGTAGACTTCTTTCACCTCCCTGGTTAGCTGTGTTCCTAGGTATTTTATTCTTTTTGTAGCTAGTGTAAATGTGGTTTTGTTCTTTATTTGATTCTCATTGGCAGCACTGGTGTATTAAAAGGCTACTGATTTTTCAACATTGATTTTGTATTAAAAAAACTTTACTAAAGTTGTTTATCTGATATAGGAAACTTTGGGAGAAGACTATGTGGTTTTCTAGGTACAAGATCATATCATCTGTGAAGAGAAATAGTTTTACTTCCTCTCTTTCTATCTGGATGTCATTTATTTCTTTCTCTTGCTGATTGCTCTTGTTAGCACTTCCAATACTATGTTGAATAGGAGTGGCAAGAGTGGGAATACTTGTCTTGTTCCAGTTGTCAAAAGAAAGAAATGTTTCCAGCTTTTGCCTATTCAGTGTGATGTTGGTCATGGGTTTGTCATAGATGACACATATCATTTTGAGGTATAGTTCTTTAATGCCCAGTTCCTTGAGGGTTTTTAACGTGAAGAGATGTTAAATTTCATTGAAAGTCTTTGCTGTGTCTATTGAGATGATCTTTTTTTTTTTAGTTCTGTGTATGTGATGAATCACATTTGTTGATTTGCATACGTTAAACCAACTTCATATCCCAGGAATAAAGCCTACTTGATCATGGTAGGTTAACTTTTTGATGTGCTGCTGGGTTTGTTTTGCTAGTATTTTGTGAATAATTTTTGCATCGATGTTCATCAGGGATATTTGGTGCCATTTTCTTTTTTTGTTGTGTCACTTCCAGGTTTTAGTATCAGAATGATGCTAACTTCATAGAATGAGTTAGGGAGGAGTCCTTTCTCTTCAATTTTTTGGAACAGTTTCAGTAGGATTGGTACCAGCTCTTCTTTATATGTCTAATAGAATTTAACGTGAATCTGTCTGGTTGGTGGTCTTTGTTTGAAAAATTACTATTACTGATTCAATTTTGGAACTCATTATTGGTCTGTTTAGGGTTTTGATTTCTTCCTGGTTTGATCTTGGGAGATTGTATGTTTCCAGGATTTATTCATAATCTTCTAGGTTTTCTAGTTTGTGTGCATAGAGGTGTTTGTAATAGATGGGTTTTCTTTTTTGTATTTCTGTGGGGTTGGGGGTAGTGTTCCCTTTGTCATTTCTGATTGTGTTTATTTTGATCTTCTTTTTTTTTTTCTTTATTAGTCTAGCCAGCAGTCTATTAATTTTAGTTAGTCTTTCAAAGAACCAACCTTTGGTTTCATTGATTTTCTTGTATGGTTTTTCTCATCTCCATTTCATTCAATTCAGCTCTGATTTTGGTTATTTCTTGTCTCCTGCTAGTTGTGGGATTGGTTTGCCCTTGTTTTTCTAGTTCCTCTAGGTGTGATATTAGATTGTTAATTGGAGCTCTTTCCAACATTTTGATATGGGTGTTTAGCACTGTAAACCTTCCTCTTAACACTGCTTTAGCTGTGACTCAGAGATTCTGGTATGTTGTATCTTTGTTTTCATTAGTTTCAAAGAATCTGTTAATTTCTGCCTGTATTAGGCAATTTTTATGCTGATGATAAAGACACACCCAAGATTGGGCAATTTACAAAAGAAAGAGGTTTAATTGGACTTACAGTTCCATGTGGCTGGGGAAGTCTCACAATCATGGTAAAAGGCAAAGAGGACCAAGTGCCATCTTACATGGATTGCAGCAGGCAAAGAGAGAATGAGGAAGATGCAAAAGTGGAAACCCTGATAAAGCCATTAGATCTCATGAGACTTATTCACTACCATGAGAACAGTATGGGGAGGAAACTGCCCCCATGATTCAATTATCTCCCACAAGGTCCCTCCCACAACACATAGGAATTATGGGGGTACAATTCACGATGAGATTTAGGTGGGGACACAGAGCCAAACCATATCACTATCTCAATCTCATTGTTTACCCAAAAGTCATTCAGGAGCAGATCATTTAACTTACTTGTAATTGTATGGTTTTGAGAGATCTTCTTGACATAGATTTCTATTTTTATTGTGCTGCAATCTAAGAGTGTGGTGGCTATGATTTTGTTTTTTTGCATTTGATGAGAGTTGTTTTATGGCTGACTGTGTGGTCAGTTTTAGTGTATGTGCCATGTGCAGATGAGAAGAATATATATTCTCTTGTTGAGTGGACTGTTCTGTAGATTCTGTCAGGCCCATTTGGTCAAGTGTCAAGTTTAGATCCTAAATATCTTTGTAAGTTTTTTACCTTCATGATCTGTCTAATACTTTCAGTGGGGTATTGAAGGCTCTCACTATTATCGTGTGTTCATCTAAGTCTCTTTGTAGTTCTCTAAGAACTTGTTTTATGAGTCTGGGTGCTCTAGTGTTGGGAGTATATATTTAGGATAGTGAAGGTTTCTTGTTGAATTGAACCTTTGTCATTAAGTAATACCCTTATTTGTTCTTTTTTATCTTTGTTGGTTTAAAGCCTGTTTCATCTGAAATAAAAATAGCAAGTCCTGCCTTTTTCTGTTTTTCCATTTGCTTGATAAATCTTTCTCCATCCTTTTATTTTAAGCCTAAAGTTGTCATTGCTTGTGAGATGGGTCTGTCTTATAGACAGCATATGGTTAGGTCTTGCTTCTTTGTCCAACTTGCCACTCTACACCTTTTAAGTGGGGCCTTTTAGCCCATTTACATTCAAGGTTAATATTGATAACGTGTGGGTTAGATCTTATCATCACATTGTTAGCTGGTTGTTATATAGACTTGATTGTGTAGTTGCTTTATACTGTCAATGGTCTACATGCCTAAGTGTGTTTTTGTGGTGGTTGGTAATGGTCTTTCATTTTCATGTCTAGCGTTCCCTTAAGGACCTCATGTAAGGCAGGTCAGGCCTGATGGTAACAAATTCCCTTAGCATTTGCTTGCCTGAAAGAATTTTATTTCTCCTTTGATTATGACATTTAGTTGGTTGAATATAAATTTTTTGTTTTTAATTTTTCTTTAGGTATACTAATTATAGGCCTCCAATCTCTTCTGTCTTGTAGGATTTCTGCTGAAAGCTCCACTGTTAGCCTAATGAGGTTCCCTTTGTAGGTGACCTTCCCTTCTGTCTAGATGCCTTTAATATATTTTCTTTATTGTAGACCTTAGAGAATCTGATGACTATGTGTCTTGGGGATTGTTGCATTGTATAATACTTCTAGGAGTTTTCTAAATTCTCTGAATTTTAATGTCAACCTCTCTGGCAAGATTGGGGACATTTTCATGGACTATATCTTCAAATACGTTTTCCACATTGCTTGCTCTTGCTCTCTCTTACTCTTTCAGGGATGCCAGTGAGTCATAGGTTTGGTCTCTATGTAAAAATATGGAACTCTTTATGAGTTTCTATGTCATCCTTATGCAGTGGCCATTTTAATCCTCTCTGTATCATTCCAATTTTATTATATGTAGTGCCAAAGTAAATACCACTTATAACTGTTTTTGCAAACTCTTTACATTTCCATAAAGTGTCTTCCACCATGCTCAACAACTGTCCTCTACAGTACATTCTCACACCTGATTGGATGCTGGCAAAATAGAAATTGTTCTATTGGAGCTTTGCTGTAGGTTAGAGCAGAACATGAGAGTCAGTGTACACTTTGCCTTAAAGAGATGATGTTACTCTCACCATTGGTAAATAGGAAAACAAAGAGCAAGTTCTCCTCCATTATTTATCAAATGATAGGAAGAGCAGTTAAAAAGGCGTAAGGACCAAAGAAAATATTCACCTTGGCCTTCTGAAGGTTCACTGAAAAATGAACTCACAAAAATTAGATTTGTGAGAGAAAAGGCATATGAATTCATTTAACACGTATACATAGGAGCCTTCAGAACAAAGACCCAACCCCTCCAGTGGGGTACAGAAACTTAGATATCACCTCAAGGTTATAGAAAGATGGGAACATGAGCACTTCAATAACTGCTAAAAAGGAGCTCTAAATCTTGAGCCAAATCCTTGAAATATACCAAAATAGAACTTCCTTAAAGCATAAATCTCACATGATCTACAAAACAATAACACAATGAAAAAAAGATATTGAGGCAACAGCTAGCACAATGGATAGAATAGTACCTCACATGTCAATGCTAACATTGAATGTAAGTGGCTTAATGCTCCTCTTAAATGATACAGCATGGAAGAATGGATAAGAATTCACCAACCAAGTATCTGCTGTCTTGAAGAGATTCACCTAACACATAAAGACTCATATAAACTTAAGGTAAAAAGGTGGAAAAGATATTTCATGCAAACGAACACCAAAAGAAAGCAGGAGTCACTATTCTTATATCAAACAAAACAGACTTTAAAGCAACAAGAGTTAAAAAAGACAAAGAGAAACATTATACAATGACAAAAGGACTAGTCCAACAGGAAAATATCAGTCCTAAATATATATTCACCTAACAAACACTAGAGCTCCCAAATTTATAAAAACAATTACTATAGACCTAAGAAATGAGGTACACAGCAACACAATAATACTGGGGACTTCAATACTCCACTAGTACTAGACAGATCATCAAGACAGAAAGTCAACAAAGAAACAATGTGCATAAACTATACCCTAGAACAAATGGGCTTAACAGATATTTACAGAACATTTCACCCAATATCTGCAGAATGTACATGCTATTCATCAGTTCAAAAAACATCCTCCAAGATAGACCATATGATAGGACACAAAACAAGTCTCAATAAATCTAAGAAAATTGAAATTATATCAAGTACTCTCTCAGACCATAGTGGAATAAAATTGGAAATCAACTCCAAAATGAAGTCTCATAGTCATACAAATACATGAGAATTGAATAACCTGCTCCTGAATGATCATTAGGTCAACAATGAAATCAAGATAGAAATTTAAAAATCTTTGAACTGAATGACAGTAGCGACACAACCTATCAAAACTTCGGGGATATAGCAAAAGTGGTGCTAAGAGGAAAGTTCATAACATTGAATGCCCACTTCAAAAAGTTTGAAAGAACACAGACAATCTAAGGTCACACATCAAGGAACTACAGAAACAAGAACAAACCAAACTCAAACTCAACAGAAGAAAAGAAATTATAAAGATCAGAGCAGAACTAAGTGAAATGGAAACAAAACAAAAATACAAAAATAAGTGAAACAAAAAGCTGGTTCTTTGAAAAGATAAACAAAATTGAAAGACCATTGGCAAGATTAACCAAGAAAAAAAGGAGAGAATATCCAAATAATCTCAACTAGGAATGAAACAAGAGATATTACAACCGATACTACAGAAATATAAAAATTTATTCAGGGCCACTGTGAACACCTTTGCATACACAAACTAGAAAACCTAGAAAAGATGGACAAATTTTTGAAAATATACAGCCCTCCTAGATTAAACCAGGAAGAAATAGAAACTCTGAACAGACCAATAATAAGTGGCAAGATTGATATGGTAATTTAAAAGTTACCCCCCCCAAAAAAAAAAACAGTCGAGGACCAGACAGATTCATGTCTGAATTTTATCAGACATTCAAGAAAGAATTGGTACCAATCCTATTGACATTATTCCAAAGAATAGATAATGAGGAAATCTTCCCTAAATCATTCTATGAAGCCAGTATCACCTTTATACCAAAACCAGAAAAGGACATAACAAAAAAGAAAACTACAGACCAATATCCCTGATAAACATAGATGCAAAAATACTCAAAAAATACCGAATCCAACAGCGTGTCAGAAAGATAATCCAACATGAGCAAGTGGGTTCATACCAGGGATGCAGGGATCATTTAACATATGCAAGTCAATAAATGTGATGCACCACATAAACAGAATTAGAAACAAAAACCACATAATAATCTCAATAGATGCAGAAAAAGCATTCAACAAAATCTAGCATCCTTTATAATTAAAACCCTTAGCAAAATTGGCGTAGAAGGGACATACCTTAAGGTAATAAAAGCCATCTATGACAAACCCATAACTAACATTATACTGAATGGGGGAAACTTGAAAGCATTCCCCCTGAGAACTGGAACCAGACAAGGATGCCCATTTTCATCACTTCTATTCAACTCAGTACTGGAAGTCCTAGTCAGAGCAATCACACAAGAGAAAAAAAATAAAGGGCATTCAAATCGGTAAGGAGGAAATCAAACTGTCATTCACCGATGAGATAATCATACTCCTAGAAATCATATAATCATCACTAATGATCATGGAAATGCAAATCAAAACCACAAAAAAAAACCCTAAAGACTCATCCAAAAAGCTCCTAGATCTGATCAATGAAAATTTAGTAAAGTTTCAGGATACAAAATCTATGTACACAAACCAGTAGCACTCTATACATCAACAGCAACCAAACTGAGAATCAAATCAAGAACTCAATCCCTTTTACAACAGCTGCAAAAAAAAAAAAAAAAAAAAAAAAAAAAAAAAAACCCTTAGGAATATTTCTAGCCCAGGAGGTGAAAGACCTGTAGACAGAAAACTGCAAAACATGGCTAAAGAAATTACAGATGACACAAAGAAATGGAAACACATTCCATGTCCATGGATGAGTAGAATCAATATTGTGAAAATGATCATATTGCCAAAAACAATGTATGAATTCAATGCAATTCCCATCAAAATACCACCATCATTCTTCACAGAACTAGATAAAACAATTCTAAAATTAATATAGAACCAAAAAAGGAGTCCACATAGCCAAAGCAAGACTAAACAAAAAGAACAAATTCAAAGGCATCACATTACACAACTTCAAACTATACTATAAGGCTATAGTCACCAAAACAGCATGGTACTGGTATTAAAACAGGCAAGTAGACCAATGGAACAGAAGAGAGAACACACAAAGAAAGCCAATTACTTAACAGTCAACTCATCTTCGACAAAGCAAACAAAGACCAAAAGCAGGGAAAGGACACCCTATTAAACAAATAGTGCTGGGATAAACGGCAGCTCAATGTAGAAGACTGAGACTGGATCCTCATCTCTCACCTTACACAAAAATCATCTCAAGATGGATCAAAGACTTAAATCTAAGACTTGAACCCATAAAAACCCTACAAGATAACATCAGAAAAACCCCTCTAGACACTGGCGTAGGCAAAGACTTTATGACCAAGAACCCAAAGGCAAAGGCAACAGAAACACAAAGATAAATAGATGAGACTTAATTAAACTAAAAATCTTCTGCACAGCAAAAGAAATAATCAGCAATAATAATAAAAAATAAAATAAAAAAAAGAAATAATCAGCAGATGAAATAGACAACCCACCGAGTGGGAGAAAATATTTGCAAACTATGCATCCAACAAAGGACTAATAGGCAGAATCTACAAGGAACTCAAACAAATCAACAAGCAAAAAACAAACAATCCCACCAAAAAGTGGCATAAAGACGTGAATAGACAATTCTCGAAAGAAGATATACAAATGGCCAACAAACATGAAAATATGATCAACATCACTAATGATCAGGGAAATGCAAATCAAAACCACAATGCAACACCATCTTTCTCCTGCAAGAATAGCCATAATCAAAAAAATCAAAAGGTAACAGATGTTGGTGTGGATGTGGTGAAAAGGGAACACTTTCACACTGCTGGTAGGAATTTAAACTAGTATAATGACTATGGAAAACAGAATGGAAATTCCTGAAAGGGCTAAGTAGATCTACCATTTTATCCAGCAATCCCACTACTGGATATCTATACAGAGAAGTCATTATATGAAAAACATTCTTGCACATGCATGCTTACAGCAGCACGATTTGCAATTGCAAAAATATGGAACCATCCCAAATGCTCATCAACTGACTGGATTAAAAAATGTGTTATATATATACACCATGGAATAATACTCAGCCATAAAAAGAAATGAAATAATAGCATTCACAGCAACCTGGATGGAATTGGAGGCCATTATTCTAAGTGAAGTAACTCAGGAATAGAAAATTAAATATTGGATGTTCTCACTCATAAGTGGGAGCTAAGCTGTGAGGACACAGAGGCATAAGAATGATACATAGACTTTGGGGACTGGGGGAAAAGAGTGGGAGGAAGGTGAGAGATAAAAGACTACACATTGGGTACATTGTACACTTCTCAGGTATACCAAAATCTCAGAAATCACCACTACAGAACTTATCCATATAACCAAATACCACCTATTTCCCCCCTACCAAAAAAAACAATTGAAATAAAAAATAGAAATAAAGAAATGAAGAAACAAAAAAAGAAAGAATACGGGCTTGGACTCTGACAAAATAGGTTATGGGAAGGGCAAGAAGGGGAAGTCTCTCAAGAGGAAACAAATGATTACTAGGAGAATTCAATGGGCTTGAAGAACATACAGTGGTCTAGGACAATGTTTGGCCCACAGAGCAGACAATGGTTTGTGACAAAAGTTCATCTAGGTTTGTTGATAGACTAGTCTTCCTTCCTGCAATATGGGTTCAGTTCATGAAAAGTCAGGCAAGGGACCAGAAGTAATTGTTTACTTCTTTAGTGGGTCCAGACTTTTGCCAGATAAGGGAACTTCAGAGGATCCTATGCTTTGAGGCAGAGGGGGTGAGGAGATGGGTGTAGTAAGAAGGACCCTGAGGCTCTTTTTTTTAGTTCAGCATTTACAGGGTATCATATTTTGGGATATTAGTTTTGACCCCTACAAACGTATAAAACTCAGGATTTTTATAGGCCAGAGAAACTTCCTGATGAGTCTGGTTTCCTGATCTAAAAGTCCTAATGGGGAACTGATCATGGAGAATTATTCTGCAAGGAACTCAAAAAATGTATATATAACATGCTAGATTTGAATTGGGGTTTTAAAAGCTTCAGAGTCTTCTGTCTTCTCATGTATGTTCAGCAAGTACCAAATAAAGCAATTAAATGAGTTAACCCAAGGCCGAAGACTAGTGTGACTGATATCTAAAGACTTTGGAGGCCTGTTTTAAGCAGGAAAAAATGGTGCTTGGGCAGAGAAGTGCTTGACAGTCTGCAGAGGAGGGTGAAAGCAAAAACCCATCAGAGTCTTATTATTAAGGCCAAGCATTCGATGTTGCTTAAAAAAAAGTGGGGCTTTGGTGATATTATTCTCCCTGTCTATCTGTTCTCACTTTCTAAATAATCTCTTCCAATTCCCAAGTTTTAAAAATTACATCTAAATCTCTGGCCCTGGTCTGCACTCAACCTCAGACTTGTCTATCCAACAGCCTATACAACAACACAACTTGGTTGTCTAATGGGGTTCGCAAGCATAAGTATCTTCTGCCTGAAGATATGATACCCTGCAAAGCAAAACAAATATTTTTTGGATGAATGAACGAGTCAATGTTAGGTAGTAATAGCCAGAGTAGACAATGTGCAGCCTGGGTAGTATTCAAGGAATCTGAAAAAAGAGGAAGACCTCTAAGCCTGCAGAAACCAGGAGGAGCTAATATTGCTTAGGAAAGCCTGACTCCTGGATGGGACACCTTGGCCAGGGTCCAGGTACCTATGGGCCTAACAAAAGCAGAAGTATCTAAAACTGCTTAAGTCTGAATCTGTAATGATACATCTGAACTTATCTTAGCTTCAGAATCCCAGTGAATAATGCATCCAGGATGTAGGATTATGAGTATATAGGCATTACCTGAGGTGCAGAGGTAACTCAGGGGTAAGATACCCATTCATTCTTTTCAGACCAGAACCAGGACTGCTTTGTAAGAGAAGCCCTGACTTTTCTTTCTCTGGAGGTGGCTTTTTAAATCAGGTCTATATCCTGATTAGGTGCTTCATTTTTCATAAAAGAATGTTAACCTATTCCCAAGTCAGCCAACAGTTGTTGCACGCGGGTTGTTTTTATTCAATAACACAAATATCTGTAATCTCCTTACTTGTCAAGAAATATACTTCAGATTTTCTTCTGCCCAATGACCATGATATGATCATTTGTGAAAATGACACGCACGGTTGCCTGAAGAATTTTCCATCCATCCTTCTTAGAAATAAGTCATTCTTACAAGACTCTGCTGAGCCAGATCACTGAAGAACCAGGCCATATGACTGTTTCATTTCATATCGGCTATTACTCACCTGTCCTTGGGCATTATATCTTTAACATTCATTGGAGAACGTTATAAGGAAGAGCTCTAAGGTACTCCACATCTTATTAGCTATGCAAATATTGTTGATAAAGACTATGTTGTGACAGCCCATGGAAGAAGTCTCTCTGGACTCAGCTCCAAAAACATTCCAGTCTTCCCTAATCTACTGTCTTGTTTTCTCATGGACAACATGAGTCATGTAACTGATCATAGTTTCCTTTTGCAGGGTCTGTTGGAATGTTAGGAAATGAATTTTTCAACCACTTTACATGAGTTTGGGGTATTAACTTTATTGTGGGTTAACCTGCCCTTATCTTACTTTTGTTAATCTTTTATCTTTTCACGTATTTGTATAAACAGTAAATATAAAACTTACCTGTGTGTGTATATATTTTTTTATTTGAAAATTATTACCTTTTTTTATACTTTAAGTTCTAGAGTACATGTGCACAACGTGCAGAGTTGTTACATATGTATACATGTGCCATGTTGGTGTGCTGCACCCATTAACTCCTCATTTACATTAGGTATATCTCCTAATGCTATCCCTCCCCACTTCCCCCACTGCACGACAGGCCCTGGTGTATGATGTTCCCCGCCCTGTGTCCAAGTGTTCTCATTGTTCAATTCCCAATTCCCACCTATGAGTGAGAACATGCGGTGTTTGGTTTTTTATCCTTGCAATAGTTTCCTGAGAATGATGGTTTCCAGCTTCATCCATGTCCCTACAAAGGACATGAACTCATCCTTTTTTATGACTGCATAGTATTCCATGGTGTATATGTGCCACATTTTCTCAATCCAGTCTATCATTGATGGACATTTGGGTTGGTTCCAAGTCTTTGCTATTGTGAACAGTGCCACAATAAACATACGTGTGCAAGTGTCTTTATAGCAGCATGATTTATAATCCTTTGGGCATATACCCAGTAATGGGATGGCTGGGTCATATGGTATTTCTACTTCTAGATACTTGAGGAATTGCCACACTGTCTTCCACAATGGTTGAACTAGTTTACAGTCCCACCAACAGTGTAAAAGTGTTCCTATTTCTCCACATCCTCTCCAGCACCTGTTGTTTCCTGACTTTTTGATGATAGCCATTTCTAACTGGTGTGAGATGGTATCTCATTGTGGTTTTGATTTGCATTTCTCTGATGGCCAGTGATGATGAGCATTTTTTCATGTGTCTGTTGGCTGCATAAATGTCTTCTTTTGGGAAGTGTCTATAGCCTTCGCCCACTTTTTGATGGGTTTGTTTTTTTCTTGTAAATTTGTTTGAGTTTTTTGTAGGTTCTGGATATTAGCACTTTGTCAGATGAGTAGATTACGAAAATTTTCTCCCATTCTGTAGGTTGCCTGTTCAGTCTGATGGTAGTTTCTTTTGCTGTACAGAAGCTCTTTAGTTTAATTAGATCCCATTTGTCAATTTTGGCTTTTGTTGCCATTGCTTTGGTGTTTTAGACACGAAGTCCTTGCCCATGCCTATGTCCTGAATGGTATTGCCTAGGTTTTCTTCTAGGATTTTAATAGTTTTAGGTCTCTAAAATAATGATTTATATTTCATTTATCCAAATGCTATTTGTAAACAATTATTTGTTAACTTACCAAGGCCAGATGTCAACTATAATAATTTATTTTATTAGATCTGAGACCTACATCCTTTCTTCCTTTCAATTCATAGATAATAGTGTTTTCATTTAATAAATAACTGTGGATTTCATAAGTCTTAGGCTATAAAGTGGCTTATTTTATTTACTAACTATTTATTGAACACCAACTCTGTGCTAGGCAGTTTTCTGAGTATTAATGTACACAAATAAACAAGGTTACTACCCTTATATAGCATATATTCTGTGGCATGGAGTTAGGGGTAAATTAATAATAAACAAGCAAACGCATAAACAGGATAATTTCCAATCAGAGGCCAGACTTTTAAAACAATACACTGGGTTTATGTGGTGATAATTGGAGAGCGGTTTCAGACTGGGTTGTCAAGGAAGTCCTCTTTGGAGGTGACAGCTGATGAGGAGAGAGTCACGTAAATATCTTTAAGAGAAGAGAGCTCTAGACAGAAAGAAAAACAAGTATGATGTCCCTAATGTGAGGAATAGTTTGATGTATTGAAAAAAGGAAAAAAAAAACATAATTAGCAAAAGAGGAAGTGGTGTAAGACAAGTCAGGATATTGACAGAGACTATATTAGATAGAGATAAGGGATGTATAAAGAATTCAAAGTTATGTGGAAGAAGTCACTGTATAGCCACTTTAAATTGCATAATGGGAAAATAACTTTCTAAAGAGGTGACATCTAAACTGAGGCTATAGAGATGCTGAGCTGGTAGAAAAACCTTCGGGCTACTGAAGAGTCAAGCAAGAAGAGGACAGAAGAGTGGCCACTGGATTTGACAAGTTGAGGTTGTTCATGATCCTGACAATCAAAACATATTCATGGATTGTTAAGAAAAGAAGCCTGATTAGAATAAGTTAAAGAGAAATAAAATATATGCCATATTTAGGGATAAGAAGACTCAAGATAAAAAATATTTCAATTCTGTCTCATTTTGTCCTCAAATTTAAACAAAATTTAGTGAAAAGGTCTTCAGGGTTTTCATGATCTTGACATAATATTCATAAAATGAATATGGAAATACAAAGTACTAGAAATTTCTACAAATACTTTGAAGAAAGTACTGGGAGATATGGTCTATTAGATATCAAAATTTATTGTAAAACTACAGTAAATAAGAGAATTATACAAGTGAAGTATTAAACCCATGAAATAACATAGAGATCCAGGAAATACATATTTTTGTGCATATAAATATGCAAAATATATATTTGTGCATATAAGATACACATGACATTACAAAGCTGTGGAGAAATGGTGGGCTACTCATTGATAATGCTAAGACAAATGGACAAAAGATATGAACAGGTGATTTGAAAGAAAGAAAAACGGATGGCCAATACACATATGAAAATCTGTTCTACATGCCTAGGTATCAGAGTGACATGGTTTGGCTGTGTCCCCATCCAAATCTCATCTTGAATTGTGGTTCCCATAATCCCCAGGTGTTATGAGAAGGACCTGGTGGGAAGTGGTTGCATCATGGTTGGGGGGAGGTGAGGGTGATTTCCCTCATGCTGTCCTCATGATAGTGAGTGAGTTTTCATGAGATCTGATGGTTTTATAAGCATCTGGCATTTCCCTGCTGGCACTTCTCTCTCCTGCTGCATTGTGGAGAAAAAAGTGTTTGCTTCCCATTCCACCACGATCATAAGTTTCCTGAGGCCTCCCCAGCCATATGGAACTGTGAGTTAATTAAACCTCTTTTCCTTATGAATACTCAGTCTCAGGTATTTCTTCAAAGCAGCATAAGAACAGAGTAATACAGCAAATTGGTACCAGGAGTTGGGTACTGCTATAGGAATACCTGAAAATGTGGAAGTGATTTTGGAACTGTGTAACATGCAGAGGTTGGAACAGTTTGGAGGGCTCAGAAGAAGACCAGAAAAAGTGGGAAATTATGGGACTTCCCAGAGACTTGTTAAATATCTTTGACCAAAATGCTGACAGTGATATGGACAATGAAGTCCAGGCTGAGGTGGTCTCAAATGGAGATGAGGAACTTGTTAGAAACTGGAGTAAAGGTCACACTTGCTATGTTTTAGCAAAGACACTGGCGGCTTTTTGCCCCTGCCCTAGAGATCTGTGGAACTTTGAACTTGAGAGAAGAGATTTAGGGTATGTAGCAGAAAAAATTTCTAAGCAGCAAAGCATTCAAGAGAGGACAGAGCATAAAAGTTTGGAAAATTTGCGGCCTGGAAAATGCAGTAAAAAAGAAAAACCAATTTTCTGAGGAGAAACTCAAGCCAGCTTCAGAAATTTGCATAAGTAGCAAGGAGTCAAATGTTAATCACAAGACAATGGGGAACATGTGTCCAGGTAATGTCAGGATCTTCATGGCAGCCTCTCCTGTGACAGACCTGGAGGCCTAGGAGGGAAAAATGCTTTCCTGGGCTGGGTCCAGGACCTCCTGCCCTGCTCTGTGCAGCCTCAGAACTTGGGGCCCTGACAGCTGCTCCAGCCATGGCTAAAAGTGGCCAAGGTATAGTTTGGGCCACTGCTTCAGAGGGTATAAGCCATCAGGCTTGGCAGCTTCCACATGGTGTTGGTCCTGTGGGTGCACAGAAAACAAGAACTGAGATTTGGGAACCTCCACCTAGATTTCAGAAGTTGTATGGAAATGCCTGGATGTCCAGGAAGAGGTGTGCTGCAGGGGTAGAGCCCTCATGGAGAACCTCTGCTACAGCAGTGCAGAACGGAAATGTGGGGTCCAAGCCCCCATACAGAGTCTGCACTGGGGCACTGCCTGATGGAGCTGTGAGAAGAGGGCCACCATCCTCCAGGCCCCAGAATGGTAAATCCAATGACAGCTTGCCCTGTAGTCCTAGAAAAGCAAGAGGCACTCAATGCCAGCCCATGAAAGCAGCCAGGAAGTGGGCTGGACCCTACAAAGTCATAGGGGCAGAGCTGCCCAAGGCTATGGGGGCCCACCTCTTGCATCAGCATGACTTGGATGTGAGACATGCAATCAAAGATCATTTTGGCACCTTAAGGTTTAATGACTGCCCTATTGGATTTCCAACTTGCATAGGGCCTGTATCCACTTTGTTTTGGCCAATTTCTCCCATTTGAAATGGGTGTGTTTACCTAATGCCTCTACCCCCATTGTATCTCAGAAGTAACTAACTTGTTTTCTCTTTTAAAGCTCATAGGCAGAAGGGACTTGACTTGCCTGGTCTCAGATGGGACTTTGGACTTGGATTTTTGGGTTAATGCTGAAATGACCTAAGACTTTGGGGGACTACTGGAAAGGCATGATTGTGTTTCCAAATATGAGGACATAAGATTTGGGGGTGGAATAATATGGTTTGGCCATATCCCCAGCCATATCTCACCTTGAATTATAATTCCCATAATAATCACATGTCATGAGAGGGACCCAGTGGGAAGTGATTGGATCATAGGGGCAGGTTACTCCATGTTGTTCTCATGATACTGAGTGATTTTTCATAAGATCTGATGGTTTCAAAAGCATCTGGCATTTCCCCTGCTGGCACTTCTCTCTCTTGCTGCCTTGTGAAGAAAGAAGTGTTTGCTTCCCCTTCCACCGTGACTGTAAGTTTCCTAAGGTCTCCCTATCCACATAAAACTGTGAGTCAATTAAACCTCTTTTTGCTGGGCGTGGTGGCTCATGCCTGTAATCCCAGCATTTTGGGAGGTCGAGCTGGGTGGATCACGAGGTCAGGAGTTTAAGACCAGCCTGACCAGTGTGGTGAAACCTTGTCTCTACTAAAAATACAAACATTAGTTGGGCATGGTGGTGGGCACCTGTAGTCCCACCTACTCAGGAGGCTGAGGCAGGAAAATCACTTGAACCCGGGAAGCAGAGGTTGCAGTAAGCCAAGATCATACCACTGCACTCCAGCCTGGGTGACAGAGTGAGACTTCATCTCAAAAAATAAAAATAAAAATAAATTAAACCTCTTTTCTTTATAAATTACCCAGTCTTGAGTATTTCTCCATAGCAGCATGAGAACAGACTAATACATAGGGAAATGCAAATTAAAATTATAGTGAGACACCATTTTAAACTAATCAGTTTGGCAAAATTAAAAAGTCTGACAATTCAAGTGTTGGCATGAATGTGGAGAAATAAGAACTTCTCATTTATAATTGGTATAAATGGAAATTTGTATAATACCTGTCAACAGAGAATAAACTCAATAGCAGTTATTTAATGAAATATTAAACAAAATTGAAATGAATAAATTAGTATAAATAAATCTCAAGAACATAATGTTGACCAAAGAAATAAGTTGTAAAATGATATGTACAATATATTATTTATTTAACATTTGAAAGCTCATAAGAACAATACAAATATATATTTGTGCATTAGTATATATAAATATGCATAGACGTGATAAACACCAAATCCAGGTTAATAGTTGATGGTTAAGAGTTAACAGTTGATGATGGAAGATGAGGAAAGCTGAAGGACTATCCATCTGATTACAACTATTTTTGTATTTAAAATTTTTTTATAATTTCAAATGTATATTAGATTCAGGGGGCAAATGTGCAGGTTTCCCACATGAGTATACTGCATGATGCTGAGGTTTGGGTTAGGAATGATTCCATCACCAAAATAGTGAGCAAAATACCCAGCAGTTAGTTTTTCAACCCTTGGCCCCCTCTCACACTCTCCCCATAGAGTGTCTATGGTTGCCATCTCTATGCCCATAAATATCCAATGTTATAGCTCCCTCTATAAGGGAGAACATACAGTATTTGGTTTTCTGTTCCTACATTAATTCGCTTGGGATAATGGTCTGTAGCTACATCCATGTTCCTGCAAAGGACATAATTTCATTCTTTATATGGCTGCATAGTATTCCATGACATATGTATACTACATTTTTTTATCCAGTCCACCACTAATGGGGACTTAGGGTGATTCCATGTCTTTGCCATGCTGTGATGAACTTTCAAGTGCATGTATCTTTTTGGTAGAATGATTTATTTTCTTTTGGATATAAACTCCAGCAATGGGATTGCTGGGTCAAATAGTAGTTCTGTTTTAAGGTCTTTGAAAAATCTCCAAACTGATTTCCACAGTGACTGAACTAAGTTGCATCCCCATCAACAGTGTATAAGTGTTACCATTTCTCCACAGCCTCACCAGCATTGTTGTTTTTGACTTTTTACTAATAGCCATTCTGACTAGTATGAGATAGGTGAAGTCTGGGCAGGTAATCATCAGGATGGTAATATTAAGAAGAAGGAGAGGAATGGTTTTTTGTAAACTGGGAAGTTAACTTATAGAGAAAACTCACAAAGTTATGTGTTAAATTGATCTAGGCCAATTTAGGTAAATACAGATAGTTTGTTTAGTATGTTACATGGGCACTAATAGTTGAAAGTGGTTTAGAGGTAGCTACTCTCCTACAACCTTCTTACCAGGTTTCAGTAAAAGAAAGAATCAAACCAAAATCTTTCACACATGCAAACTATTATTAAAGCCTGTTCTGTAAGTTCAATGAAATCCCACTTTGGTTTCAAAAAAGGATTGAAGTCCTTCCAACCATGCCTTACATGAGCTTTCTTTGGTACAAATGCAAGACAGTCTAGGGGCAAATTTAAGTGACCTCATTTTCATCCTCCTCCAAAGATATGACTAGGCAACAGGACTCTTGAAGGAACAAGCTTCCAACTTCATCCTAAAAATGAAGAGTAACACAATGGACTCATGTCAGAACAGGAAATCTTTCTAAAATATTTTAACCAATTCACACATTTTAACTATTGTTAATATCACTTAGTACATGCCCATTTCCATGATCTAATTAACAAGCCACTGATCTCACCAATGAATGTCCAACTCTATCCTTCATTATGCTAGTATTTAAAACTCTGGTGTTAATCTGAATTAAAAGTCATTGAAGATTGTAGTAACCATGTTTGGAGTGTGGCTTCTTTGCTGAATTTCTGTTTGAGACTTGAGGTAACAAATTTCTCTCATTTTTACTGATAGTTAATAAGTGTAGGATTCTAACTTGTGATCAGTGACTGTACTTAAATCACTTATTAGCTATGACATGGTGAGAACTTCCTTAGCCTCCCTAAGCTCTAATGTCCTCATATGCAACATGACAATAGTAATCACCTAATATGGTTAATACAGAAATTAAAGACATCTAAAGGGCTTAAAACTCAAAAATATTTATTATGATTAGTGTTTTGGCTAGCATTTTTTGTGCAGCATCACATTGAAAGGTACTGAACTGGTAACCCCATTTCATTTTCTTTATATGCATTGTATCACTTTTAGATTGTATGCTCCTACAGAGCATATGTCTATGTGTTTCATGCTCTAACACTTTTTTGAGTCCTACAAAGTGAAGCAATTCAGGAACTTCTTTTTAAGCGAATGCTTGTTAAGCAGACACAATCTTGCACTAGCAGATCTTGAACTCGATCTCTTTCACTCTCTTCCTCCCTTAACTGTGCTACATACTTCCACCATGCCTCTTGCTCTGCCTCTATACAATCCTTTAAAAAAAAACTTCTCTAAAGAGAATTCTCACTCAGTGTCTCTTTTTCACCATCCAATTACTCTCTAATGCACTGCAAGCTGACTTCCTTCCCCACTAAGCTACTACTGAAATGGCCTCCCAAAGGTCACAGATTCCTCCTTATCACAGTTTAAGCAGAGTTTCCTCAGCACTAATCTTGATTCTCTTTTCAGCCCTTGACTCTGCTGACTCTCCACTCTTCCTTGCCGTGTACCTAAGTGCTCAGGCAATAAACACTGCAGGAATGCAAGCCACAAAGATATTTCAGCAGCATCATTTAAACTGGGTTTTAATGTCTCTCAATTCAAGTCACTCTGCTCTTAGAATGTGCAACATTTATCATGACTTCTGCAACCACATATAGAAGGGAATATATGTAACTTGCTGAGACCAAACATGTGGATTCTCTTAGCAGTTGTGGCTAATTATTTTTGAAAAATCTGCATTTCAAAATACATGCAGATTGACACATTTATGATTTTAAAAAATAAAAAGTTACCTGCTTGTGTGCTTTTCTAGTGTGTGGCTTCTGATTATGTTTACCAATGGACTAGATCAGTTTATTCTGTATTTGCTGTATTTATTACCAAGAAGTTGGAGAGAGGCAAGGAAGAAAGACAGGAAAGAACCCTACATTAAGAGCCCTCAGAGGAAGGCTGACCTGCTTTTTCTCCACAAGAGGATGGGATTATTCAACCCTTCCCACACTGGGATTCATTAAAGAGGTCTCTAAGAAAATAATGAGTGTGGATGAGGATGTAGGACCTCTGTGCCTGGGTTGCTATCTATCTCATCCTCACTAAAACTGTCATCTTGAGGCCCTATGGTTGCTTCTCTTCATTCTTGCTCTAGTGCAGTCAGCTTTTGGTAGGTTCCATCCCTTCCTTCTCCCTCATTATGTCTGAGGAATCCCTTTTTGTTTAATCCTGTAGTTTTTAGCTGACAGCCAAAGTAAGATGGATCCAGAGGGTAGACTCAAGGGATGGAAGCCTACCTTAGATGACATCCCAGTTAATGTTACCCTTGTGTTTCTGTGTATTATATCCCTAATTTCTAAGTTATAATAATGAAGGGAAAACTCTCTGAGTTACACAGAGTGTATCTTCTATTAACAACAAAGGCATTTCTTCACAACATCCAGAAATACAGGTGAGGACATTAGGGTTTTTTCATAACCAATAGAACCTATTCCTTCCAGATTACAGATTTCATACATACGGCAGTGCCTAACTGCCCCTCCTAGTAGTGGTTCCTTCTAGGAGAAGTTCAGCTACTCCTGACTAATCACACATTTTAATGGTGATAGAAATGTTTCAAGAGTCCCCTGTGCCTGCCTGGAGTGGAGAGACAAATAAACAGCCAATAATATAGCAAAGAGAAACCTAGAAACAGTAAGAGGACATTAGTCCTACTACCAAAGAAAAGACTACACCATTCCAGACACAGAAATTTTCTAGATTCCTAGGTAGTCACCTTACCTAAGTTTAAATTAGTAGATGTAATGTGAAGGAAAAGATCAATGTAAACAGTGAGCTTTTCATAGGACCCTGCCTTTTCAATGGCTTCTCTTCTGTTCAGTGTTGTTAATTTGTCCAGTATCAGTTGCTTTCTCAGCATGTTTTCCCTATAGAGGGAACATAGTGAGGAGCAATGGAAAGAACATAGGCTTTGAAAGTAGAGCAATCTTGGGTGGAAAACCTGCTTCAGTTTTGTTAGTTGCATAATTGAATAATGTACTCACCATTTCTAACCCTCAGTTTTCTCATCTGTGAGATGTAAATAAAAATAGTACTTGCAAGCTGGGTGCAGTGGCTCACACTTGTAATCCCAACACTTTGTGAGGCCAAGACAGGAGCAGCACTTGAATCCAGGAGTTTGAGGCCACTTTGGGCAACAGAGTGAGACCCCATTTCTACAAAAAAATAAAAAATCTCTAATAAAATTTAATTTAAAAAAATAGTACTTGCCTCATGGGGGTGCTGGGAAAATGTCATACTATGCATATAAAGCACTTAATTGAGTGTTTTATATTTAATAGGAACTCAAAAAAATGTGTCTATTTCGATTAACAAAAGGAATCATTTCTTTGTGATATTAACTGATTCATTTTGGTAAACATGATATGGTTTGCTCTGTGTCTCCACCCAAATCTCATCTTAAATTGTAATCCCCACATTCCAGGGGAGGGACCCTGTGGGAAGGGATTGGATCATGGGGGCAGTTTCCCCTGTGCTGTTCTCATGACACCGAGTGAATTCTCACAAGATCTGATGGTTTAAAAGTCTGGCACTGCCCCCCTTCCTGTCTCTCTCCTGCCACCATAAGAAGACGTGTTTTGCTTCCCCTTCCGCCATGATTGTAAGTTGTCTAAGACCCCGGAGTCATGCTTTCTGTTAAGCATGCCTGTTAGTCAAACTTTTTTTCTTCATAAATTACCCAATCTCAGGTAGTTCTTTATAGCAGTGTGAAATGGATTAATATAAAACTTATTATTTATATCTACTGATTTCAGATGAAGGAATATATCTGCAAAGATATACTGCCTTTTCCACCCTACCTTGTACAGTTTAAATGTACCACTGAAATTCTGCCAGAAAATACAGGGGAAAGCTTATCTCTTTAAGAATATACAATTATAGTTGACACCTTGAAGAAGCACCTCTGGATTAATTAACAGTGACCCATAATTAAACACAACAGTAATTAGAGAACAACTTGATGGTCCCAGAAAGCATTGTCTTGGGAATTATGAATGCTTATCATTCTCGTTTGCTTCCTAAGTGGGAGTTATCAACATTAGTTACCCAGATTTTTCATCAAAAGTGGGAAAAATGCATAAGGTACTTCCATCAAGAGAAACTTTTAAGTATTTATTATTTTAAAAGAAAATAAATGCTTTTATATTCATATCTATGATAGAGGATACCTTCTTGAACACAAATTAGTCTATCCTATACTTTTCTTTAAGCAACACGTTTCATTAAGAAGACTATTAAGAGAAAATCGTTTTCAGAACTTGAAATTGTTGGTTTCTTTCCTAGAGAAAGAAGAGATATTTCACAACAGGGTTAGAAATGTAAGTATAACATAGAACTATATAGCAAACCAAAAGAGAAGTATTTCTTCAGCTGACATGAATGTATTTTAGAAATATTTATGTATAAATATGTATCTAGTCTATTGCATTCTCATATCATTTTTTCTACATATAATCAAGAAAAAATCTATTCATCTTTCACCTAGTTCATTTCTCATTTTCAGATACATTGTTATAAGTAGGATTATATGCTAATTGATGGTAATTTTCTTTAAATATTACCAAAATAATCTGTAGTTGAAGGTAAGAGCTAAAAATCCATTACCTCTGACCACCTCTGGATACCCCAAGAAAATAATGTTTAAAGAATTTTTTTAAGTATGAAACCACAACAAACCATGAGAAAGAAGACAACAGTAATAAAGTTTTAGACTTTCTGCAGCTGACATTTTCAGTATCTAAATGAATGTTGTTTGCAACCTAGAATTCTATATCCAGCCAAACTATCAACCAAATATGAGGGTAGATGGAAACCATTTTCAAACATGTAAGATTTTAAATTTATCTACCACAAACTTTCAGTAATGTACTAGAGCATGTGGTCTGCTAAAACAAGAGATTAAGTTAAGAAAGAAGACAATACAGGATCCAGAAATCACAGGATCCAACACCAGAGAGAGGTTGAAGGAATCCTCAGAATGATTGCGAAGGGTAATCCCCAGATGACTGCTGTGAACAATGACAAGAAATTAAATAATACAGACTGGAGAGGGTTAGAAAGCCCTGGGAAAGACAGACTACTTGAAGTGTTTAACTATGTGAAGAGATTTACATATCCAGGGTAACATTTGGGGATAATTTATTATTTTGTATTTAGAAACTAAGAAAAGGGGTTTTTTTATTTTTTAAATGAGACAATTGCAAAAAGTATCATAGAAGGATAGTAGTGAAGGGTGTAGGCTTTTGGTAAGGTGCTGTGGCTCATGCCTATAATCCCAGCACTTTAGGAGGCCAAGGATGCTGGATCACTTGAGACCAGAAGTTCGAGACCAGCCGCCTGGGCAATATGGTGAAACCCCATCTTTACAAAAACTACAAAAAATCAGCCAGGTGTGGTGGCATCTACCTACAGTCCCAGATACTCAGGAGGCTAAGGTGGGAGGATCACCTGACCCCAGGGAAGTTGAGGCTGAAATGAGCCAATGAGCCATGACCACGCCGTTGCACTCCAACCTGGGTGACAGAGTGAGACCCCCAGCTCAAACAAAAAAACAAAATAGTGTAGGCTTTTGAACCAGGCTCTTTAGGTTCAAGTCCTGGCTCTGCCACATATGCTTTATTCTCCTCAAATTTAAAAGACATAATATTAATAGTACTTATATTGTCATATTGAGTAATCTATGAATAATCTATGGACATTTCTAAGAACAATGTCTATCCACAACACAAGAAAGAGCTCAATATACAGTAGTAATTGCAGTGTGTTTCATGGCTCCACAATATGCAGCATGTATACAGTCAAAATAATATGAAACCAAACATTCAAAAACTAAAATTACAATAATACTGATGCAGAAAGATGGAAAGATGTTTATGGTGAGTGGAAAGGGTATGTGTGGAAGTAAAGTTATTCTCAACATCCATTATTTGATAATACCTAAAAGTGAAAACCTCCAAAATATAATAGAGGCATGTTATTTAGAAGTGCAAATGAGACTACTAGAAGAATTAGCTTGATGAAGTAAAAATGGCTCCCCTTTGAAATAAGTCATGGGTAGAAGAAAGGCACAATTTTTTTCTTACAAACTTTGTAGAAAAAAAGTATTTGACTCCTTAAACTCAGTGTGTACAGATTTTAAACATTAAAACCAGAGTTAAAACAAAAAAGCCACCTGTATGTAATTCCAAATCAAAAGCAATTTATAAAGCAGAACACAGAAGAGAATGGAGACAGCTTCGCTACCTGCGGAGACTAATACAAATTGCATAACCATATCCTTTCAGGGATAGCAATTAAGCTCTTTTAATGGATGTTTCTTGTACATGTCATTTTAGAAAACATCTGAACCTAACTGTCAGCCTCATTCTCTGTTTGGCAGGACTTCCCCTGGCTCTCTGTGTCACTGTAACAGGTGAATAACTAAGAAAAAAGTGGTCTGTAGACTCTTGTTTATAACGGCATCCAGGGTCCTGGAGCTAGGCTGACAGATGCTCCTCCAGAAGGTTAATGAGATAAAGGTTCCTCCAGCTGGCCCTTAAGCAGAGATTACACCTGAGGGAAAGACAAGCAGATTATTCCAGAAACAGACACTGCTACCTGTTCTTCATAAATTAACATCCTCACAAAGGTAAACCGAGAAGGTTATCCTCTATCATCTGGTACCAGTATTTAATTATTTTTCACATTTCTGTTGCTTTTTAATGAGATTTGAGGTTGTTCTGATTGTTATCAGAATTACCAATGCTCAAAAGCCAGAATGTATTTGGAAAGTAGGAGAGCTATTTTTGTTTTTTGGATTTTTCTCCAAGTTCAAGGAACCGAAGGTAAGTTACGTAAATGTTTATTTTTAAATTGCTTATTTATAAAATCTACTTACAGAAGTGAATATTTAGAACCAACAAGGCCACCAATTTATCTCACGAGCTAGTATATAGTAGGCCTTGAATAAATATTGCCTGCTTGATTGAATAATTAATTATCAGAAATGATTTTCACTTGATTTGATATTTACTACATGATCTTAAGTGCAGTGAATACTAACATAATAGGAGAGATGAATGCATCCTATTTGCTGTTCTAAAACATTCATTGAAAATTTCTATTATTAATGCAAATAACATTAGTAGATCCATGAAACTGACTCCATTTATCCACCAAAACTCAATAAATAAAACCTAAAGGTAAAATTAATGTTTTAAGTCATTTATGGCCAGACCAAAAAAAAGTGTTTCTTACCTTCTCACAATGAAATCATGAGTTGCTTTCCCTTAGAAAATAGCAAGTATTCTTCATCTTCAGGGTTTATGATGAAAACCAACTTCAAAATTTGGTTGTTTTTGAAGTTGTACGCATAAAAGAACTAGGCAGTGTATGTTCTTATGGCAAATCTGCATCTGAATATGAAATTAAAATAAGCCACAAACAGGATGTTTTAAGAAAAATGTATTTAAAAAAAGAAAAAAAAATCCTGTTGGAGAAAATGTGACTTCTTTATATAAGGATAAGCCTAACTATTATAATATACTCAATCTTTTTAAGACATTTGAAGTCAATAAGGTTAAGGTTTTCTTTAAGGATGACATAGCTTCAAGATAATAAACACTTTAACTAAAGTATTAGTTTGGAATATCCATGAAAAAGTAAAATTAATAGTCATTGCATGTGTAAGTCACAAAATAACTGTGATTCCATCAGTTATTTTATATGAAACTTCTCAGTGGTTGCATTTGGAGGGAGAAAAAAAATTTCTGGAAAAAATTTCTTCGTGTTTTGTCACATATAAACAATAGTGAAAGAAGCAAAAGTTTATTCACTTTTTCATTAAATTATCAATTACATTTATAAAATCATTTTAATTAGAAATAATGAGATTTTGGTATATTCTGAACTGAATCTGATGAAGTAAACTAATTTGACTATTTCATAGACTTGATCAAGCAATTCAGCTGTGTTACATTTTTTGTTACATTAATACTGTTAATTTAACTATTTTTTCTATTTTCATATATTACATATCAGCTATTATAAACAATTCCAAATATATATAATTATATATAATTATTTATATGTAACATTTATAATTATGTTATATAATTATTTTTATATAACATTAATTATATATGTTATATAATTATGTATAATTATATATACATTCTAATGTATTACATATACATATAATTTAATATATATAATATATTATATATATAGGAAGTGAAATGAAATAAACTTATCAAAAAAACTGCCATTTGTTATATGCTTACTTCTAGGAAACAATGTCCGATAATTGCGTAACAAAAAATCCTAACATGTTACTTGTTTTTTTTTTTTTTAATATAGATTTAGGGAGTACAAGTGTAGTTTTGTTACACCCGTATATTGCATACTGGAGAAATCTGGGCTTTAGTGTAACCATCACCTGAATAGGGTA
Source organism: Macaca mulatta (assembly GCF_049350105.2). Classification (NCBI taxonomy): domain Eukaryota; kingdom Metazoa; phylum Chordata; class Mammalia; order Primates; family Cercopithecidae; genus Macaca; species Macaca mulatta. The sequence goes on from NC_133409.1 coordinate 109,675,442, forward strand.
CATTGTACTCATTAGTTAATTTTTCATCCCTCATTCCCCTTCCACTCTCCCATCTTTTTGAGTACCCAGTGTCTATTGTTCCACTCTCTTATGTCTTTCTTGTGTACACATTATTTAGCTCCCACTTATAAATGAGACCATATGATTCTTGACTTTCTGTTTCTTAGTTATTTCACTTAAGAGAGTGGCCTCCAGTTCCATCCAGGTTGCTACAAAAGCCATTATTTCATTCATTTTTTTGGCTGAGTAGCATTCCATTGATATATAACCAATAAAGAAAATAACCATTTTATATTTATATTTATATTTATATTTATATTCAATAAAGAAAATGGTTATTTTCTTTATTCATTCATTAGTTAATGTTCACTAGGGTTGATTCCACATCTTTGCTATTGGGAATACTGCTGCAATAAATATTAAAATGCAGGTATCTTTCTGATATAATGATTTCTTTCCCTTTGGGTAGATACCCAGCAGGGGATTGCTGGATCAAAGGGTAGTTCTATTTTTGGTTCTTAGGTAAATCTCCATATTATTTTCCATAGAGGTCATACTAATTTACATTTCTGCCAACAGTGCATAAGCATTTACTTTTCTCCACGTCTGTTATTTTTTGACTTTTGAAAATTAGCCATTCTGACTGATGTGAGATAGTATCTCAGTGTGGTTTTAATTTGCACTCCTCTGAGATTAGTGACATTGAGCTTTCTTTCATATGCTTATTGGTCATTTGTATGTCTCCTTTTGCAAAATATCTGTTCATGCTCTTTGTTAATTTTTTAAAATAATTTTACCTTTTATTTTAGATACAGGGCATACATATGCAGGTTAGTTACATAGGTATATTGCATGATGCTGAGTTTTGGGGTACAATTGACCTCATCATGCAGGTACTTAGCACAATACTGAAGAAAAAGTCCTTCAACCCTTGTCTCCTTCTTGCGCTGTTCCCTCTAGTAGTTCCAAGTGTCTATGGTTGCCATCTTTATGTCCATGGGGACCCAGTGTTAACTGCTCCCACTTATAAGTGAGAACATGCAGTATTGGGTTTTCTGTTCCTGCATTAATTTACTTAGGATAATGGTCTCCAGCTTTATTCATGTTGTTACAAAGGACATGATTTCATTTTTGGGGTTTTTTTAATGGCTGCAAAGTGTTTTATGGTGTATATATATATAACATTTATTTTTTCATCCACCAATGATGGGCACCTAGGTTGATTCCATGTCCTTGCTGTTGTGAATAGTGCTGTGATGAGCTTGCAAGTGTATGCGTCTTTTTGGTAGAATGATTTATTTTCTTTTGGATATATACCCAGTAATGGGATTTCTGGGTCAAATGGTAGCTCTGTTTTAAGTTATTTAAGAAATCTTCTTTGACCACTTCTTGATGGAGTTATTTAGTTTTTTCTTATTGAGTTGTTTGCATTCCTTATAGATTCTGGATATTAGCCCTTTGTTAGGTACATAATTTGCAAATATTTTCTTCCATTTTGTGTGACGTCTATTTACTCTGTTGAATATTTCTTTTACTGTGCACAAGCATTTTACTTTAATTAAGTCCCATTTGTCTATTTTTGGTTTTGTTGCATTTGCTTTTGAGGCCTCAGTAACAAATTATTTGTGCTGGCTAATGTCCAGAAGAGTCTTTCCTAGGTTTCCATTTATAATGTTTAGAGTTTTAAGGTCTCATGTTTAAGTCTTTTATCTATCTTGAGCTAATTTTTATATACAGTGAGGGATATTGGTCCAGTTTAATTCTTCTGCATATGGCTATCCAATTTTCCCAGTACCATTTATTGAATAGTATCTTCTTTCCCCAGTGTGTGTTTTTGTTGACTATGTCAAAGATGAACTGGTTGTAGGTATGTGGGTTCTCTACTCTGTTCCATTCTATATATATATTTTTATATCAGTGCTATGCTGTTTTGATTACTATAGCCTTGAAGTATAATATGAATGTGATGCCTCTAGCTTTGTTCTTTTATTATTTATTCTATTTGAGCTCTTTTTTGGTTCCATATGAATATTAGTATTGCTTTTTTTAATTCTGTGAAAAATAACATTGATATTTTGATAGGATTGCATTGAATTCGGAGATTAAGAAGTATGGCCATTTCCTGGTGTGTTGGCTCATGCCTGTAATCCCAGAACTTTGGGAGGCTGAGGTGGGTGGGTCACTTGAGGTCAGGAGTTCAAGACCAGCCTGGCCAACACAGTGAAACCCCATCTCTACTAAAAATACAAAAATTAGTCAGGCATGGTGGTGGGTGCCTATAATCCCAGCTATTTGGGAGACTGAGGCAAGAAAATCACTTGAACTCAACAGGGGTGGAAGTTGCAGTAAGCTATCACGTCACTGCGCTCCAGCCTGGGTGACAGGGCAAGACTCTGTCTCCAAAAAAAAAAAGCATGGCCATTTTAACAATATTAATTCTTCCAATCCATGACCATCAAACAATTTTCCATTTGTTTGTGTCACCTCTGATTTCTTTCAGCAGTGTTCTGTAACTCTCCTTGTTGATCACTGTTGGTGTATAGAAATGCTACTGATATTATGTGCTGATTTTGTATCCCAAATATTTACTGAGTTCATCTATCAAATCTAGGAGTCTTTTGGAGGAGTCTTTAGGGTTTTCTATGTATAAGATCATATCATCAGCGGCAAACAGATAATTTGACTCCTTCTTTTCCTATTTGGATTCCTTTTATTTTTCTTTCGCCTGATTACTCTGGCTAGAACTTCCAGTACTATGTTGAATAGGAGTGGTTAAAGTGGGCATCCTTGTCTTGTTCCAGTTCTTAGGGGTATGCTTTCAAATATTCCCCCATTCGATATGATGTTAGCTGTGGGTTTGTCATATACAGCTTTAATTATTTTGAGGTATATTCCTTCTATGTCTAGTTTCTTGAGGTCTTTTATTGTGAAGTGATGCCATATTTAATCAAATGCTTTTTCTGCATCTATAAAGATGATCATATAGTTTTTGTTTTTAATCCTGTTTATGTGGTGAATCACATTTATTGATTTCTATATGCTGAACCATCTTTGCATCCCTGGAATAAAGCTCATCTGATTATGGTTATTGTCTTTTTCTTGTGCTGTTGGATTCGATTTGTTTGTATTTTGTTGAGGATTTTTGCATCTATGTTAATCAGGGATATTGGTCTTTAGTTTTCTTTTTTTGTTGTGTCCTTGCCTGGCTTTGGTATCAGGGTGACACTGGCTTCATAGAATGAGCTAAGGAGGATTCCCTTCTCCTTGATTTTTTGAAATAGTTTCAGTAAGCTTAGTACCCAATCTTATCCATTCTTTTTTGTATGTCTGGTAGAAATCAGCTGTAAATCTACCTGGTCCTGGGCTCTTTTTTTTATTACTGATTTAACCTAACTATTCATTATTGTTCTATTCAGGATTTCTATTTCTTCCTGGTTCAACCTTGAGAAGTTGTATGTCTCCAGGAATCTATTCATTTCCTCTCAGTTTTCGAGTTTGTGAAGGTAGAGATGTTCACAGAAGTTTCTGATGATCTTTTGTATTTTTGTCATATCAGTAGTAATGTTGCCTTTTTCATTTCTGATTGTGCTTATATGAATTTTCTCACTTTTTTATTGGTTAATCTAGCTAGCAGTCTTTCAATATTCTTTACCTTTTTGAAGAATAAACTTTTCATTTCATTGATGCTTTTTTTTTTTTTTTTAGTCTCCCTTTCATTTCGTTCTCCTTTGATGTTTGTTATTTATTTACTTCTTCTACCTTTGGGTGTGATTTGTTTCTGTTTTTCTAGTTCCTTGAGGTGTGACATTAGGTTGTTAATTTGTGATCTTTCTATCTTTTCATGTAAGCATAAAACACTATAAACTTCTCTCTTAGCACTGCTTTGGCTGTATCCCAGAGGTATGTTGTGTCTCTATTTTCATTAGTTTCAATTTTTTTAACTTCCATATAATTTTGTCATTGACCCAGAGATCACTCAGGAGTAGGTTGTTTCATTTCCATGTACTTACATTGTTTTGAGTTCCTCTTGGGATTGATTTCTAGTTTTATTCCACTATGCTCTGAGAAGATACTTGATATAATTTCAATTTATTTAAATTTATTGATTCTTGTTTTGTGGCCTGATATATGTTTTTTCTTGGAAAATGTTCCATGCACTAATGAGAAGAATGTATGTTCTGCAGTTGTTAAGTAGAATGTTCCATAAATGTCTGTTAGGTCCATTTGGTATACAATACTATTTAAGTCCACTGTTTCTTTGTTGATTTTCTGTGTCCGTGAGCTCTCTAGTGTTGCCAGTGGAATGTTAAAGGCCCCCAATATTATTGTATTGCTGCCTATCTCTTTTGTAAGGTCTAGTAGAATTTGTCTTATCATTCTGGTTTTGAGTGCATATATAGTTAGAAATGTTATATTTTCTTGTTGAGTTGATCCCATTATCATTATATAATGACCTGCTTTGTCTCTTTTTCCCGCTGTTGATTTAGTGTCTTTTATTTTGTATAAGTCTAGCTACTCCTTCCCACTTTTGGTTTCTGTTTACATGGAATTTTTTTCTACCCCTTTAACTTCAGTCTATGAGTGTTTTACCAATTAGGTGAGTTTTTTGTAAGCAGCATATCATTGGACCTTGATTTTTCATCCATTTCACCAATTTTTATCTTTTAAGTGGAGCATTTAATTTATTTACATTCAAGGTAAATAGTAATATGTGAAGTTTTCTTTCTGTTATACTGTTAACTGTTACCTAGTTGCTTTGTAGTCTCAATTGTGTACTTTTATAACACCTGTGAGTATTATATTTATGTTTGTTTTTATGATGGCAAATACTGTTTTTTCATTTCCATATTTAAAATTCCCTTGAGCATTTCTTGTAGGGGTGGTCTAGAGGTGACACATTTTCTTAGCATTTGCTTGTCTGGGAAAGATTTTATTTCTCCTTCATTTATGAAACTTAGTTTGACAGGGTACAGATTTTATAGTTGAGTTTTTCTTTATGCAATCTGAAAATAGGACCTCAGTCTCTTCTGTTTTAAGGTTTCTGCTGAGAAGTCTGCTGCTAATACTATGAAATTTCCCTTATAGGTGATTAGAGGCTTTTCTTTTGCTGATTTTAGGATTTTTTTTCTTCACACTGACTTTGGATAATCTGATGACTACATAGCTCTGTGAAGTCTATTTTGCGACGTATGTTTCTGGAGTTCTCTGAGCCTCTTATATCTGGATGTCTAAATTTCTAGTAAAATTAGGGAAATTTTCCTCAGTTGCCTAAATTATATTTTCCAATCTTTTTGCTTCTTATTATCCCTCTGAAATACCTATTATGTATAGGTTTGGATGTTTTATGTAATCTCCTACTTCATGAAGGCTTTGTCCTTTTTAAAAAAAATTTTTTTTTTGAGACAGAGTCTCACTCTGTTGCCCAGGCTGGAGTGCAGTGGCTGGATCTCAGCTCACTGCAAGCTCCACCTCCCGGGTTTACGCCATTCTCCTGCCTCAGCCTCCCGAGTAGCTGGGACTACAGGTGACCGCCACCTTGCCCGGCTAGTTTTTTTTTTTTTTTTTTTTTTTTTTTTGTAGTTTTTAGTAGAGACGGGGTTTCACCGTGTTAGCCAGGATGGTCTCGATCTCCTGACCTCATGATCCACCTGTCTCGGCCTCCCAAAGTGCTGGGATTACAGGCTTGAGCCACCGTGCCCGGTCTAAAATTTTTTATTCTTGTCTGACTGGGTTAATTCAAAAACCTGCCTTCAAGCTCTGATATTCTTTCTTTCACTTGGTCTGGTCTATTGTTAAATTTTTTTTTTTTTTTTTTTTTGAGGCGGAGTCTCGCTCTGTTGCCCAGGCTGGAGTGCAGTGGCGCGATCTCGGCTCACTGCAAGCTCCGCCTCCCGGGTTCCCGCCATTCTCCTGCCTCAGCCTCCCGAGTAGCTGGGACTACAGGCGCCGCCACCACGCCCGGCTAATTTTTTTGTATTTTTAGTGGAGACGGGGTTTCATTGTGTTAGCCAGGATGGTCTCGATCTCCTGACCTCGTGATCCGCCCGTCTCGGCCTCCCAAAGTGCTGGGATTACAGGCTTGAGCCACCGCGCCCGGCCTATTGTTAAAATTTTTTACAGCATTTTGTAATTCCTTCAATGAATATTTATTTCCAGACATTCTACCAGGTTTTTTTATTTTAAATATCTATCTTTTTAGTAAATTTCTTATTCATATCTTGAATTGTTTTTCTGATTTCTTTGCATTTGTTTTCAACTTTCTCTAAAAGCTCATTGAGCTTCTTTAAAATCAATATTTTGACTTCTTTATCTGGTATTTCAAAGATTTCATTTTGGTTAAGATCCTTTGTGGGAGAGCTAGTGTGATCTTTTGGGGATCCTGTAACCCTTTGTTTTTTCACAATGGTTTCACAGAGCTTCTTCCTACCTGCATAAACTACCTCTTCTTTTGTTTTTGAATTTATTTGCATTGGACAGGATTTTTTTCCCCATCAGGATGTAACTATAATGTATGTTGTATATATATTCTAGTTACATCCTGAAGGGGAAAAATAGTCTTTTGGCTTTGGTTCTGGGTGCTTTCAGTGGCAATGACTCTATATGAGTTCCTTAGTTATAGGTAGCCTTTGTACTAGGCATATGAGCAAGTTCATGTCTCCTATGGTGCCAATATGGCTGAGGTCTCAGGAAGCCAGCACTGTGCACTTGTGTCAGCAGATTGTGTATTAGGTTGTGCAGTTCCATCTCCAGGCCAGCAGGTAGTACTTACTTACTGGTAAGAGCCAGCTGAAGCAGAAGCTGATAGGTATGTGCTTGATCTTTGTTTACCAGGAGAGTGTCTCCATTATCCCAGGCAACAGGCTGATCTAGGAATGCATGGTGACCTGAGCTCCCTCAGCACCTAAGTGAGAGACAATGCTGTGTGGAGCTGGACTGCCAAGCCCAGCCTTGGATACCCCAATGGCACGCACAAATAAGCCCTAAATGGTGGCAAGAGAAGCTCCTGGTGAAATGTGCTGAGGTCTCCCCAAGGACGAGAGGGAGCTGCCGCATCTACATGGTCTGGACAGGCAGAAACACAGTCTTCTTCCCTGTCACATTCCTGTCTCAGCTCTCAGGACACTAAGATTGGACAGACACCACTGCCTATCTCCAAGCTCCAATTTAGCCAACAGCCATAAAAAAAAAGGTTGCCCCATGGCTCTCCACTAAAATATCTATGGTGCAGAACCTCCTCCCTCAGCCCTGTTCTATGCAACAGGAACACTGCCACTCTGTGTAGAGAACGGGAGCACCTCACCTTTCCTGCAAGCCCCAGTCTGGTAGGCACACAGCCAGCAGGGATGCTGTAATTCCTAACAGCCATAGAATGGCTGTCCTCCATTCTGGGAGTTTATTCTAGTCATCTCTAATAGCCCTAGAATGGCTGTCCTCCATTCTACCCCTAGAATGTCTGTCCTTCATTTTAGCAATGTTACACATGCTGTAACCTTCAGGAGGAGCAGCCACAACTGTAGCCACAACAGTGGGTGGGATAGGGAGATGAGTAGTCCCCTTCTCCACTCCTGTGCCTGAGCACTAAGGCTGCCTGGCTGCTGGGGTAGAACCATACTCTTCCCCATAGGGCTGAACACAACACCCACATCTCCTCTGGAAGCAGTGCAGTTACTCTCAGTCCATAAGTGGGAAGCTCTTGAGCACCAGAAAGAACACACTTCAGGCTCCTTTGTCCAAAGAGGTGTTCCCTTAGTGCACTGCACTCTCTTTTCCTTTAGGAGCAGCACTCCATGAGGGCTGGAACAAGAGGAATACTGCAGCTCCCTTGGAATCACCCAGCCCTATGTGTCTGCTGCAATTTGAGCAGATGCTGGGATTGGCAATGTGAAAACACAAGGGCTGAGATTTCCTGGGCAGAACTCAGTCATTTAATGGATGTAGCCCGAAAATTGTGCCTGCCACTGCAGTTTGGGTAGAGGAGGAGGACAAGCAACCCTGTACGTGCTGGTATACTGGTGCAATGCCCTCAAGAAGTCCCCAGATCATTGCCCACACCAGTGTTTGTGTTCATGAGGACAGAGGAGCTCTCTGACATTTCAGATACCAAGGATCTGCCACCAGGGCAAGGAGAAACAAAACACTCCCACAAATCCTTTTCATGAAATAAAGCCCCTCTGGGTTTCATCTCTGACAGCCTCTTGCTTCCTTCTTTTCCTGTGCCCTAGTTACTTCTGGTGAGTTCTCCACTAGGCTCCAGCACTTTCCTCTTGAAAGTCTATGTAAAATTATTCAACTGTGACTTTGAGTCTTCTTTCTTTTTCTTTCTTATTTTTTTTATTTATTTATTTATTTATTTATTTATTTATTTATTTATTTATTTTATTTTGAGATGGAGTCTCACTCTGTCACCCAGGCTGGAGCACAGTGGTGCCATCTCAGCTCACTACAACTTCTTCCTCCTGGGTTCAAGCAATTCTCCTGCCTCAGCCTCCCAAGTAGCTGGGACTACAGGTGCCTGCCACCATGCCTGGCTAATTTTTGTATTTTCAGTAGAGGTGGGGTTTCACCATGTAGGCCAGGCTGGTCGCAAACTCCTGACCTCAAATGATCCACCCACCTCGGCCTCCCAAAGTGCTGGAATTACAAGCGTGAGTCACCGCGAGTCTTCTTTCTAAGGAGAACTGCCATCCAATGTCTCCAGTTAGCCATATTGGAGGAAGAAAAAAAAAACCTAACTTGTTACTCATTAAAGGCATTTTATTTCATAAGAATCTTAGATCTGTTAGATCTGTGAATATATGTTAATCTTTAATTAGCGAGGTCTATATTAAAGTTTTACCTCAGCCAACTGGTTTCTTATTTGTAACAAATTAACCACCATGAGTATATTTACATAGAAAATGGTTTGGGGAGAGAAAAGAAAGGTTCAATTCAACACAACTAGCTGCTAAGCATAATGATTGGGTGTTTAGTTAAATTCAACAGTTTCATTTTAAAAGATGCACAGTTTTGAAAAATTAAAGAGATGAAAATTGCCAATAGTTCCATCCAAATACAACCTATGCTAGCGCTACTTTTTATAGGTATGTGTATTTAATTTTTGCAAAATTGCAGTTCTCCCACACAAAAATTTTATGTCAGCCTTTTGGTAGTTTTATTACGTTATAAGAATGTTCCACATTGCCATCTAGTTTTGACAAGCATCATTTTATGGGCTGCATAATGTTTCTTTCAGTAAATGTGTCAAGATTTACTTTGTCTAAATATTCAACAAATGAAAACTAATTGTTACTAATTATTTTGTTACGGCAAATAACATTGCAATAAAGAGCTTTGTGCATAAGCTTCAGTATTTAAGACTCAGCATAAATTCAATAAAGCAAAATTATTGGGTCAAAGCAATGTAAACAGCTTTATGGTATTTGATTCATATTGCCAAATTGTTTCTCAAAAGTTTTCCTATGCCCTTAGATGACTTTTTACCAATTTGATTCTACAGAATGCTTACTATATACCCAATACTATGCTAGATACAGAATATACAATGATTTAAAGACATGCCAATATTTCAAAAAGCTTCCTTTAAGCTCTGCAGATTCTGAATGGAGTTTTTCACAGATACATAAAGGTGACATAGCTTTGATTTCAAAACATTCATTAAATAAAATTGTTTTAGCACAACAAAAGACAGTTGAAGAGCTCAAAGAACAATCACTTCATAAAGATACCAAGGCCCCTTTCTTTGAGGTTCATAATGGAAATACCAGTTCATCTGATATGTGCATCACTGCTTTATGTTCTTACTTTTCCATTTCATATAAATAATTTCATTTAATTCCTTGTGACATTCAATGTGTACGAGAAAGAGAAGAAAGAAAATTTACCCTTGGCGAGTCCTAAAATGGAAATAGTGTTTATCTTAGTATGTGTCTTTTGCATTACATTTGGTTATACTAAATGAAACCTTTAACCAAGTTATTATTAGTTCACCAAGGTAGGATAATTATTTTAGTAGCTGTGAAATGTCAGGAAATTTGCATTTTAAGACACTCCACTTCTTGCCAATCCTTTACTATTGGTGTGTGCTCCCATTTCATAAAATTACACAAAAGGTATTTTGCTTCATTGTGGCTTCATTAACAGAGAACATACCTGAGATAGCTGCCGAATAGTAGGCACATTAACTGTACAGCTCCTATACTTTGTTCATCTGTGCTAGTCTCAAGTCAGTGTCATTCAACGGTCCCAGGCAGACTTTCTTCTTCAATTATATCTGAGAGGATGTCCTTAAAGTTGAAACTATGTAAATTGAAGATTCTTCATGTACAAATGAACAATCTGTGGCAGCACACCTGAAACCACTTATTAGATTATATATTTGCTTTAGTAATAAAAAGCACTTGCTGCCTTGTGGCCCCTTTATCCTTGTGTCACTAAGGGACTATTGCATGTGAGAGCTAATTAAACAGGACTGAAATGACCTACTACTTTCTTAGCCATTTCTGTTAATCATGAGAAGGCAACCACCTTGAACATCAGCTACATTTGCATATTAATTATGTCTGGAAATTCAGATTCTCCATACCTTTGGTGCCACAATCATTTTCACATATTTTATTCTGTTTTAAAATAATTCATCTGAAGCAAGAAAGTTTATTTTTCACAAGAGTCTCTAGGCTTATATTTTAATTCAGAATACATGTTGTAATGATCATACTAAAAGTCCTGGTCTCCTCACTGTGTTATAAAGTGTCACACTCAAGGGTAACTGAGGTCTCCATCCACACCACCCCTTCTTGCTTAAGGGCAGAAAAGACCTCAGCAGTCATGGGGAAGGAACTTGTGATACCAAGCCTTAGAAAAACACAAAGCAATTTGCTGAAAGGAAAGAAGGCCTCTGACCAAAATGTGAGTTTTAATCTTCCACAGTGGACAGTTTTCAGCAACCACTGGACCTAAGTTCTCTGTCCAAGAAGATCATCTCATCCAAGGCTAGGATTTCAGCCTCACAAAACAAGAGCACCAAGGCAGATGAAACCTGTAATAAAGGAGGAGTGTGCACTCTGCTTTGGGTCCAAGGCAACCTGAATGTCCAAGCTTATCTCACAATGAGTTGATGAGATTGATTGGCACAGCCCTGGTAATAAGAATTTATACATGGAAATGCTGCTGTCAAGCTCTGAACTAGCAGCAGAATGCGCTGCCGTAATTATTTACTGAGAATGTTCCACCGTAATTATTTACTGAGAATGTTCTCCCTCTATTGCTCCTCTCTTCCAACCATAGGGAATGTAAAAAGAATATGAAAGAGCTACAGAACAGCAGTGCTGCCTGGACGCATATGGTTGTAGTCAGTCGATAAATATTTTCCCATTTACATTGGGTCATTCTTGAGGAAACAATGTCTTTCTGTGTGCCTTTGTAAAGTCATCTTAATTCATTCTGACTTCATTTTCTTCATTCAGCCATCTTAAGTCTCTTCACCATAGTCAGTATCTATTTTCATAATTGCCCCCGGGAGAAGAGTTAAGGAAAACTAAACCAAAAGAAATTTTGTGGAGAAAAGTCAGAACCTCAAAATTAGTGAAAAGTTTCTGCTTCAGAAATATTTTAACTACATAAAGAAAATAACACATGTAGGACTAATTTGTCTGTCTTAAGCTTCCTGCTGCATTTTTAAACAAGCAAATGACACATTTAATTAAGTTGAACTATGAAATACTATGACACTATTATTAACGCATTGTACCCAGATCAGTTTAGACCTGATCAAAACACTTTGCAGACAGTAATTATGTTAACAACCATTTAGATTAACATATCTTTTTAAATAAAAGCTCAAACTAATTTTCATTCCTTTATGGTTGGGAACCCAAGGCAGAGTGCTAAGTAATATTTCTAAATTCATTTGAGGTGAGAGGTTAGAACCAAAGTTGGGATGTGACCTATATCCAGTTATATCTCACATCTACTTCATCTATTAATAATAATCAGTCCACTGTAATATGATGAGTGGACTTACTATGGTTTTTACTATTAACCCAAAAACCAACTTTCCTCTGCTAACACCACCAGATGACTGCTGGTTCTGGACCATTTCTGACATCTGTTTTCATAACTGATCTCAGAACAGCTGGTCAGATCCTTCAGCTCTGTGCTAGAAATGGAGGCACCTATCTTAGGGTGTCTATTTTTTTCTTAAAAAGAAAAGGTGTAATGTCGTGAACTCCTCAAAGAACTGGAGCTGTTTCCTGATAGTGTCATTTTAAATGCCCATGACTTAAGTATAAGTTTAGTAGTAAGTACCTTGTTTAAGAGTGTGTTATGTATCTAAAGGCAGGACATTGCTTAATGGGTGTAACTTGACACAATGGGAAAATCTCTTCAAAACTACCCCCCTCAAAAATATCACTCCCCTACCCCACTATCAAAACATTGAAATTTCACCTCCAGATTTGCAGTCTTTTCAGCCTCTGGAGATATAAGATTCTGAAACACCTCCTTTTCAATAATTTCCCTGCCTTCTTTCTAATGGAGCTGATCCTATTCTCATCAAAACATCAGTCCTTCAGCCTCTGCCATTTTGTCCAATCCTTCAGCCTATTCCAGGCTTCGATAGGCTCACATAAATCCTAGGTCCTATAGTTTGCCACTGAACCACTCCCAACAGTCTTCTTGGTGGTACAACAGAAATCTTGCTCCTTGACCTCTGTCCCATTGGCTTTGTTAATCTCACTCTAGGAACTTAGCTTTTGCTTTTTCTACTCTCATTCCTGAGCCTACAAGTATTATTAAAGAAACTCAAACAGAGTGTTTCCATGAAACAAATTCCTGCACTATAAAGTTAGCTAGGCCCTACAAGCTATTCCATAGTCATACTTATATCTGATTCCCTAAACTAGTCCCCTGGCCAGATTTTCAAAACTTTCCTCTCCTGTTGAGCCTGCAGCATGATTTCCCTTCATTCACAGAAGCAGTGATAACAATGTAGTTAAGAGAAGAAGCTCTAAGGCTTGCACAGAACTTCATTCTGCACAGAACAGCTCTGTTACTAATTTTGTTCCGTTGGCAAATTGCTCAATCTCAAATATTACTCCCTCTTATGGTTTTCTTACCTGTAAAATAAAAATAATAATAGCCGTGTTTGCCTCAAAGGGCTAAAGTTTTTAGTGAAGTATCTGCTACAAAATGCTCAATAAATGCTAAGTCCGAAGATGGCTATAGCAACTACCACTGTTATTATTATCACCTCCTTCTACTTACCGAGAAAATAGAAGTCATTTGACTTCATTCGAAGTTTCTTCTTGTTACTTCAACGTTTCTCTGAATTTATCCAAACACTTATTCTCTTTGTTTTAGAGAGAGTAAAATGAATTCATGTCTTTGCTAATGTTATTTCTATCCACCTATGACTTTAACACCATTTACAATCAATTTCCTTAAGACCTTCCCGAAATGAAAAGGCAGCCTATGGATTGGGAGAAAATATTTGCGAACCATATATCTTGTAAGGGGTTAATATCCAAAATATGCTAAGGACTCACAAAATTCACTGCCAAAGAAACCAAACCAAATCAAACAAAGGAAAAAAACACAACTCTATTTTTTTTTATTTTATTTTTACTGAAGCACACTTTTATTTAGAAAAAGATAGAAACAATCCAAATGATTATTAAAGTTTATAACATGCAGCTATTTAAAGTAAAAGTTTTCAAAGACTAGTAGTGACTTGGAAAGATGACATAATGTTATATTAAAAATTTTACAAACAATATGATCTCAATTTTGAAACATATAGGTACATAAATAATGTACAAACAAAAAATTGAAAAAATATGTGAATATACCAGTGATTTTATTTCTGGGTGATTTTTATTTTCTTCACTATACTTCCATCATTTTAAATGTTCTAAAATAACTGTGTACTACTGGGATAGGAGACAATTAGGGGCTGGTTAGGCAAATAGAGAGAGAGGGTATCAGAAGAAGGATAGAGGAGGGCAGTGTTCACAGGCACAACCACAGGATAGCACCCACACTGCCTCTGCAGCTAATAGGAAGATATGTGGTTAAGAACTTCCCCTTGTGCCAGGATTTTGCTCAGAAGGGACTGTCCCGACTTAGGCGCAGGTCAAATAATTCACCTTAAATGTCCTTAATTTAGCCCAGCTCATTATAATGTCATTAACATGACATTAGCATTGTGGTTTTAGCCACCCCACCCCTCCATGGGTTTCACTTAGGCACTCATGAGTAATAACCAAGATGGAGTTCCTCTGGTCAACCTCAGGCACATGCAAATGCAATACCCTTAGGAGGGAATTTTACCCCTCCCATTTGGACAGAACCCACAGAAGACTTCTCTGTCTTTGCCACATAAAAGACCCAGAACTCAGCCCCATTTCTGGCAACCTGTATTCAGGCCCCCTCTCTTTGCTGAGAGCTTCCCTTTTGCCTAGTAAATCATATTCTGTTCACTCTCTGGTGGCCACATGCCTTATTCCTCTTGGTCATGGGACAAGAACTCAGACCTAGCTGATCTAGGGACTAACCAGACTGCAACATTACTTTTTAAATTTAAAAAGAAAAGAACATTATTTTGAAAGAAATCTTTAACTGAAATATTAAAAAAAAATTGAAGTAACATGAGTATTTTATCTTTTAAATTTGTTATGAAATAGCATACTAGGCTATCTAGCCAGGGCGCTTATACTCTATTTTTGGTATGCAATTTAAGCCCCACTTTTAGGAAGCACTACATGACTACTACATAACCACACCTCACAAGCAGATTTGAATCTCTTCCCCGCTGCAGGCCCCAACCTCTGGTGCACAAGCACCCCAGGCCTCACTGCTGCATGCCTCATCACATTGCATATGGGCTGTGCAGGTTTAGTACTTGGATTTTTTTCCAACTTTTATTTTAAGTTCAGAGACACATATTCAGCTTTGTTGTATAGGTAAACATGTGGCATGGTGGTTTGCTGCATAGATCATCCCATCACCTAGGTAGGAAGACCAGCATTCATTAGCTATTATTCTTGATGCTCTCCCTCTTCCCACCTTCCAACAGTCCCCAGTGTGTGTTGTTCCCTGACATGTATCCATGTGTTCTCATCATTCAGCACCCACTTATAAGTGAGAACATGTGGTATTTGGTTTTCTGTTGCTGAATTAGTTTGCTGAGGATAATGGCTTCCAGCTCTATCCATGTCCCTACAAAGGACATGATTTTGTTCCTTTTTATGGCTGCATAATATTCCGTGGTGTATATGTACCACATTTTCTTTATCCAGTCTATCATTGCTAGGCATTTACAGTGATTCCATGTCTTGGTCATAACACAACCCAATTTTAAAATGAGCAAAGGACCCAAGTAGTTAATTTTCCAAATAAGACATACAAATGGCCAACAAGTATGAAAAGGTGCTCTAATCATCAGGGGAATGTGAATCAAACCCACAATGAACTATTACCTCACACTTGTTAGGATGGCAATTATCAAAAAGACAAGAGATAAGTGTTGGCAAAGTTATGGAGAAAAGGGAACCTTTGAACACTGTTGATGGAAATGTAAATTACTACAGCTATTTTGGAAAACAGTATGGAAGTACTTCAAAAAATTAAAAATAGAATTACCATACTATCCAGTAATTTCTTTGCTGGGTGCATGCCCCAAAAATGAAATAAGCACCCCGTAGATATCTATGCTCCCATGCTGATTGCAGCATTATTCACAATAGCCGAGACCTGGGAACAGCTCAAATATCTGTCGACTATTTTCACATTTCATCATTAAGTATAATGCTTATTTTAGCTTTTTTTGCTTGTTTGTTTTCTTCTTGTAAATGCTGTTTACCAAGTAAATAAAGCTTCTAATTCTAATTTGTTGAGGTTTTAATAACGAATAAACATCAAAATTTATTGTTTCTTCTATATCTATTGAGATTGCCAAATGGTTTTTCTCCTTCGATTCATTAATGTGATAAATTGCCTTAATCAACTTTCAAATATTAAACCAACCCTACATTCCTGAGATAAATCAAACTGGGTCATACATTGCTTTTACATTGCTGGATTCTATATGCTACTATTTTATTTCTAATTGTTACACTCATATTCATAAGCAAGCTTGGACCATAAATTTTTTCTCATATTTGTTTTATCAAGTTTTATAAGAGTAGTGTGCAAATGGAATTACATTTTGCTTGAATGTTTGATAGAATCCACTGTTAAAGCCAGAGAAAGATATTTGTAGAAAGATATTTGACTACTCAATTTTTAAGGTTTTGATAATAATCATCCTACCTCTTTTTGAGTTAGTTATAGTAAGTTACATATTTCTACAAATTTATGCATTTCATATCAAATTTCAAATTTATGGATAAAACATTATTCATTATATCTTCTTGCTAATTTTTGTATATTTATAGAACATTTCATAGAAAGTCTGTAGAAAGCATAATGTTCTTCTTTCTCAATTCTGATATTGGTTAATTTTGTCTTCTTTATTTGATCAATCTCGTCTGTCTGTTTACCTGTCTTTGTTATCAGTATTTTCCAAAAAGGTTTGACTTTTATATTTCTTTTTTCTCATTTGTATTTATGTTCTCTTTCACATTTTATTACTCTCTGTTATCTTTGTTTTTCCTCATTTTCTTTGGTTTTATTTTGTTTTCTTACACTACTCTTTTGAGATGGATGCACAGGTCATTAATATTTAGCTTTTCCTTTTTCTAAAATAAACATTTTGATGATATCATTGTACTATTAGGAACTGCTTTAGTTTCATTCCACAAGTTTTATTATGTAGTAATTTTATCATTTCAGAAAAATACTAATAACCATAATTATTTCCTCTTTGACATATGGGTTATTTTGAATAATTTTTTCTTTTCAATGTCTAAAGATTTTCCATTTGTTTTTCAAACTAATTTCTAGCTTACTTCTCTATTAGTCTGAGAACATGATGCATATGATATCAGTCCTTTTCAATGTATTCAGATTTGGATTTTAGTACAGTATATAACCAATATTTGTTCATTTTCCCTCTGCTTGAAAAGAAGGTATATGTTATAGTTTGTAGATATGATGCCTCATACATGTCCATTAGGTCAAGCTTGAGCATGTTTTTCAAATCTTCCCTACCCTTACTGAATTTATTTGTTCATTCCATCAATTAAGAGAGATATCTTAAAATGTACCTACTATTATTCTGGATTTTATTTTCTGTTTTGTCTATCAACCTTTGTACTATATATTTATGTATTATTAAGTGCATAGAATTTTAACTTTCATTGTGACCTGTCTTTGTCTTTATCACTACCTTGTCATTATTAGGCAGACAATGTCATTATTAGGCAGAAGAACTTTGCCTAACAATGAACTTTGTCCATGGTTTGCTGGAACGGGCTTGTACTAACAACAGCCAATTGGGCACACCTTTTCCAGACTGTGCAATTATGTCACGTTGGTGGCTTGAAATCAGTCATGACAGAATATTAACACAGAGAAAGCAGCAAATGACAGAAATCTCACCCATGCCCCAGAGTTGGTTATTAATATTTACCAGCAGTGCTCTGACTTCCTATGATTTTAATATATCAGCTTTCTTTTGATTGGTAGTCTTCTATTATAACTTTTTTCCATTCTTCTAATCTTAACCTCTGTGTCTTTTGATTTAAATGTGTCTCTTAAAACAGCAAATCGTGGGTACTTTTTTTTTTTTTTTTTGAGAGGGAGTCTTGTTCTGTCGCGCGCAGGCCGGAGTGCAGTGGTGTGATCTTGGCTCACTGCAAGCTCCACCTCCCAGGTTCACACCATTCTCTTGCCTCAGCCTCCCGAGTAGCTGGGACTACAGGCGCCCACCACCACGCCCAGCTAATTTTTTTTGTATTTTTAATAGAGATGGAGTTTCACCGTGTTAGCCAGGATAGTCTCTGTCTCCTGACCTCGTGATCTGCCCGCCTCGGCCTTCCAAAGTGCTGGGATTACAGGCGTGAGCCACCGCGCTGGCCGGGAACTTTTTTTAATGTAGTCTGAAGATCTCTGTCTTTTAACAGGAACATTTTGTCCATATACATCTACGATGTCCCAAATATTCCATGGGACATACTTTTACTGAAAAATAAAATATTCATTATTTATCTGAAGCTTAAATTTGACTTGGTCCTATGTTTTTATTTGTTAAATCAGGCAATCCAATTCCTACCAGACCTAGCCCTAACCGTCAGAATGGAGTGGCACTAGATCATAAAAACAGGTAACAATGTGCCAGGCTCTCTGCGAAACACTAACATCTATTTTCTCACTTAATTTTTGAAATACAGCTACATAATAGGCAAGCACTAATCAAAAACTATAGTGTTGGAAATATTATCTACTTTTCAAGTTACAAACTAGAGCAAATAGAAATTAATTATTTGCCCAAATTGAGGCAGTGGCAGAGTGCTCTTACTATGCTTCAGTCCTCAAGTACCCAGAATGAAGTTTACCTGGCTTTTCTGAGGGAACTGTAGGTCCTTATGCATCTGAAAGTCAACAGGCAAAGATATACAGCTGTTACTGTTTGATCTCCTCCAATCCTGCTCTGCTTGAGAATATCATTCATTTTTGGTAATATATGCAACAAACAATCTATATATATATATGCAATTGTCTTTACTGAGAATTCCCAACATACTCCGAGATTAAGTTTACATGACAGCAGTAAAACCATAGGGCAGTGTGTGGTTTGTAATATTATAATCGTGGACAGCACAAACTTCCAGAAAACAGAGATGCTGGACTAAATTAGAGCTGACTCTGATATAAGTACTTCAGATATAATCAGAATCGAATGATATAAATTTTGCCCCCAAATATGTAACACTCTTAGCAATCACAGGAAGAAAAATACCTTCTATTTCAGCACCTCAGCACAGCTGGAACCAGAAGGAAAGTGGATATTTGGCACAAATCATTATGTCCCATAAGTAAATCAACATTCCTTTCCCCTAATGTTTCCTCAGTACACCTCAGCTTCTGAAGTTAGCTTCCTCCTGAATTTTTTGGAATTTGTTTTATAAGCTCTTAGTGGGTCTCTGTGAATTCTTGTAACTTGTCCCCATCCACCTCCAAGTCAGTTTCAAATATCAGGGGTGGAATCTGCCTCCTGCTCATGCATTACCTGACACTTTCTGGCATAACCCCTTGGTTTCCAATCTTTGTGTCAACCTAGGCTGTAATAGTGCTCTGGAAAGTACAGTGGTGCTAACATTTGTGAGATGCAATCACTATCTCGGATTTACTTGTAAAATCCCACACTTATTCTCTTACCAGTGACTTGTGTACTTATTTAAACTCTGCATTCTGAAACTTATGGAGCTGTATCCAAAAAGTACACATAATTAAGAACTGGGAGGCACAACAGTGAAAAAGGTTAGTTGAACTTCAGTTAATGTAAAGATGAGTTGATTAGGAGTGGCTTAATGGGCCCGAACCTATACACATGAGGAGATGGCTGCAGGGTGATTTGAGGGGTACTGAAAAGTAGCACTGAAAAGTCCAGCTGCTGGAGAAAGGACTGGTTTATTTGTGGCAGCCCCTGAAAACTAGGCAGCCATGTATGAAACCTTCACCAAGCTGGCTAACAATTTTAATATAACTGTTGTCACCTCAGTTTCACATTCTGTTTACTCCAACTTGACCTCAGCATTAATCCAACTCTTGTCACCATCTTTTTCAAAGTGATCATACATTTTACAATTAATCACAGTTTATAAAAATATCCTACTCTCATATTTTTTTAAGATTGGCTCATCTGTAGAGAAAGGATTTGTTGATTTTGTTTACGTATTCGGGTGGTCCTCAACATTTTAAATGTTTTGCTAAAATTGCCAAAGTAAAGTTAGCACTCCATGAAGAAGCCATGTGTTGATCCTAAGGTTTCTCACAACCCCTGGCACAGTACTGCATGCCTTGAGAGCGCCTGTACCCCTATTTGAGAAGTAAAGGCATTCCCTCATTACTAGAAATATAGTTCTCAATTTGCAGGAACAGTACCTCTGCAGCTGGCAGCTAAATGTTAGTGTACCTCATTCGAGAGGCTGCATTACCAAGTGGTTTCCCGCCTTAAATGGAGGCAGTGTGTACTACCTTTCCTTGCAACCACATAACAAGGAGCTCAGACGTGTTTCTCTCCTTTCCCAGGGCACAGAAACTAGTCAGCTTTGAGAAAGAACACTCCTCCTCTCCTCAATATGCCCTGCCCTCTCACCCTACTAAGATGGATGACGAGTTTGCACACATTTCTGTTCAGGGTACAGTTGAAAACATGGCCCTGCTAGACTCCTACCTCTTCACTCCCTGACATTTACCAGACCTTAACAACTGGCAATTCCACCTGTTCAGAAGGTCATCCCCTTTGGGGACGAAAAAGGCAACCTCCTTTTCCACCTCTCCCTTCAACTTCAGTTCTGTTCCTACCCACTCACCACGCTGCATAGGCCCTCAGCAAGAAGTGCATATGTCACCTATAGATTTGGTTCTTCTTTTTTTTTTTCTTTCTTTTTATTGTGCAATGAGGTAGGGCTCAGTACATATGTACATGTATGGAATAGAAGGTAGGCACTAGCAACCTCTTATTGCTTGTAAGTCTTTGCCAAGGTCCTAACCGTTTCCTTCTGACATAGCAAGTCTGATGGTTAAACCTGATTTTTGCAAGAAGAGAAAAATAATGCAACCACTCTAATTATTTGAGAGAAGAGACCGCTGATTTTTATCCTCAGCAGGGAGTACTGCTGCTGAAGAAAGGCTAGTTTTGGAGGTAAAAAAGACAGTGATGGCATCCAATTTTCAAAACCTACAGAGAGGGAAACGGTATAACATCCACCCCATGCATTATTGATAATCAGCATGCATGCTGCCTATTGTGAGAGTCTGTTTACTTCCTAATTCATTAAAAGAAAGAACTGCAAGTTTCCTTACTTTCTATGATCTCCTTTTGCATCATTTATTCCAACAAGTTTTGCCTCCAAGGCCACAGATTGGGGCTGGCATTGTGTAAGTTTGTTGAGAACTACCTGTAGGAGGGCAAGTGGGAGAGCAAGTTATAGAAGCTTCTCTGTTCTCTGCTTTATTGCCCAGAAAACAGTATGCTTAAAATCCATGGAAAAATTCTGGGATAGACTGAACAAGGTATTCAGAAAATCTGCATAATTTGTTGATACATACTCAGGTATGTTAAGCACGATTTGTATTTAATTGCCTTTGCTTTTTAGGAAAAATTTCTCAGGTGTATAATTGAGAATCTACTAATGTAATGGGAGGACCCAGGGATAATGCATCACAAACAAGAGAAGCATTTGCAGAAAGGCCACGGTCCCTCACTTTTTTTAGTAAGGTTGGAAAAATTGGAGAAAAATTAAATTGTGAGTTGTTTTTTTTTAACTTCCAGTCATTGATTTGGTCCTGAAATGTTACCTACCTACTCCCTATAGAGTTCTGTTCCTCAAATTATGATTTTTGTTCTGTAGAAATTACAGTAAATTTTGTCTCTGCTCCTGTTAATTTATTCATTAAGACATCGAGACCTTTTCCCCTAGGAAGACATAATGGGTTTGCTAAGTGCTTATACCAATGGCTGTTGCTTTCATAGCAATGCTACCGTGAAAACCTGATTCTCCTATTCCTGATGTCTAGTATTGTCACTGTATGTGTACAGTAAGCCTCTGTATGCCTACAGGGTTAAATAGCTTAAAAAAATTCCTCTAGAAGAGAGAGTTTGGTGAGGAATGGTCCAAACAGGTTGGTAAGTATCCACTTGAATATGTAACCAAGAAAGAGAATGACTTGCAGGCAAAGCTGAGCCCGAAATAGAAACTTTGTAAGCAGCCTGACTAGAAGCCAACTTTGGTACTGGAAGGAAAAAAGTAATAAACTCTTCAGTGATATGACAAGGAGATGATGTGGCCTATGTCTTCAGGGATACCAGTCAACACTGCAGTCACATGACCATCAGCCTTCCACCTAGAGTGAAAATAGTACTTTGACTAAAGGGCTGGCTTTCACATTAACTAATAAACATGCTTAGGTGATCCAAACCTAACTTTTTTTTTTTTTTTTTTTTTTTGAAGGAGTCTCACTCTGTCGCTCAGGCTGGAGTGCAGTGTCACAATCTCTGCTCACTGCAACCTCTGCCTCCCAGGTTCAAGCAATTCTCCTGCCTCAGCCTCCCAAGTAGCTGGGATTACAGGGATGTGCCACCATGTCTGGCTAACTTTTTTTGTATTTTTTGTAGACATGGGGTTTCACCTTGCTGACCAGGCTAGTCTCGAACTCCTGGCTTTAAGTGATCCGCCCGTCTCAGCCTCCAAAGTGCTGGGATTACAGGCATGAGCCACTGTGCCCGGCGGCCCAAACCTAATTTTTAAACAATAAACAAAGAGTCAAAAGCCCAGTATTTCAGAACTGCCACTCACATCCTTGGGCAGATTTGCCTGTTTTTGGGGATAAAGTAATGTTTGAAAGTGTTTAAATTCAGTGGTTGTTCCTTTAGTTTCTCTATCCATATATTTAGAAATTTCCAAAATTATCATAATTACACTGGGTTGCAGAATCTAGGTCAGCTCCAGGATAGAGTGGCTAAATTTTAAAAGGAAAGTAAATAAATAAAGAACACCAACCTCCCCAACTTAAGCCTTCAGTGCCAACCATTTTTCTTAGCCTGCTAGAAGGTTCCCTGCCCATCGACGTCTTGTCCTCCTTTATGCCCATCTAAATACTTTCTACCTGCCAGGTCTTTCATAAGAACCTCCCAGCTCAAAGGAGCCCATTCTACTATGCTAAATCCCTGCCTTTTCCCAAATTGTCTGTTTTGTTACAAAACCACCACCCTCACCACCTCCCCCATCAACAAATGTCAATATCCAAATTCAGAGAAGGGATCAGTGGAGCTATAGTTTACGGTCACTTTCTGTATATTGTGTGTTAGCTAGTCACACCTTCTGGTGAAGGGTCATATTCACACGTTGAATACACCAGGCTCTATGAGCACATCATAAATACTGAAATATAAAGAGAATGAAAGAGAGAGAGACAGAGAGAGAGAGAGAGTAAAGGTAGGGGACAGGTATTGGTATATATGCCTGTGGTATCAGAGGAAATCTTCACTCACTAGGAAGATCTTCCCTCCTTTTGTCTTGGAAAAGGAGGGAAAGACAAATCTTTTTTTATTTTAACTTTTAAGTGCAGGGGTAAATGTGCAGGTTCATTATATCAGAAAACTGTGTCATGGAGGTTTGGTGTATAGATTATATTTTCATCACTCAGCTGTTAAGCCTAGTACCCAATAGTTATTTTTTCTGATCCTCTCCTTCCAACCACCCTCCACTCTCTGATAGGCCCCAGTGTGTGTTGTTCCCCTCTATGTATCCATGTGTTCTCATCATTTAACTTCCACTTATAACATGCAGTGTTTTGTTTTCTGTTCCTGTATTACTTTGCTAAGAATAATGGCCTCCAGCTTCACCCATGTCCCTGCAAAGGACATAAATTCATTCTTTTTTATGGCTGTATAGTATTCCATGGTGTATGAGTACCACATTTTCTTTATCCTGTCTATCATTGATGGGCATTAGGTTGATTCCATGTATTTGCTATTATGAACAATACTACAATGAACATACGCATGCATATGCCTTTATAACAGAATGCTTTATATTCCTTTGGGCATATGCAGTAATGGGACTGCTGGATCAAATGGTATTTCTGTCCTTAGTTCTTTGAGGAATTGCCACACTGAAAAGACAGGTCTTTTTAAAGAGTTTTGCTGTCAGTGTAAATAGAAAAATGAGCTAGTATCTGGAGGAAACATGCTACAGAGAGAGGATTCTTTTAATAGAAGGTAAAATAATAGGATATTTGTGTGCTTCTAGAAATAATCCAGTAGAAAAAGGGAAAATAATGATGTAGGAAAGTTAGAGAAGAGTTTCTGGAAGAACGTTCTTGAAAGGTGAAAAAGGAGGGAACCTGGTGCCTAAGTGGAGAGTGGCTCTTAAGTAGGAGCACAGACCAATCATCAAATAGTCACAGGAGGCAAAGCATAGACCATGAGCACAGATGCAGCCAGTGAGCAGTGAGCAGATGCAGTGCTGGATGCTTGGGAAGTTCTCTTCTGGCTCCTCTTGTTCTCGGTAAAATGTGAAGCAAACTAATCAGCTAAGAGCAAGAATCAGCAAGAAGGTACCAGAAATCTGAGAAAAGTGTGTAGCTCTCCAGGAGAGTACAAAACTGAATTGGACCAGAGAAATATAATGTGATCTTACTTAAGGATCATAAATTTAAATGAGTTCCAATGCTTGTTTTTCTCCAGCCATGATCAACTATACAAAGATTCAGGTAAGGTGTAGGCAGCAGGTTGAATTTAACTATGATTCTGGTTTTGCCTGTCAAGTACAATAACTGAGTGGCAAGCAAGTTGTCATCCTCAAGAGCCAGGTAATAATGATATTCTTCCTCATTGATCTCCACATATTTAATTGGTTCCACTGACTATTTATTTATGGAAAGATTGAAAGTGTCTGGGAATGCAGATTGTACTAAAATATACTTTATACATAAACCATCTCTTTTCTGGTCTTTTGGTATTTATTCACAAAAGAATTTTTATTTGCCTTTTCACTTAGGATATTATCTTTAATAAGATGACTGTGTCCTAAGCCTCCGATATTAGACCCTTAAAAAGGGGACAGAAATTTCAAAGAGGAGTTGCAATAATGGAGGTGGGCAAGACATGAAACATTTTTTCATAGTCTAATGGTTTTTAAAACAAATCTAATTCATACATATATTCTAAAAATCCCATGAATATTTCCACACACATTTTTCATTAATTCACTTAATTAATATGTATTGCATCTCTGTCATGTACAAAACATTGTACTAGGCAAGAGCCAAGGTGAATTGGAGAGGGGAGGGCAAGACTACAATACAGATCCCAAAGGTATTTGCAGTCTAAAGGGAGAAGCTCATATTTACAACAAATTAGTATTCAAGACAGGATAAAGGAAGCACTACAATACAAGTTTCATAGCTTTTGTTTACCTCATTTACAGCTATGTGCCATAGTGGACCTGAAACAGTAGTCACTTAATGAATACAGGTGCATCAGTGAATGCCATAGAGATGTGAACCACCCTGGAGGAACAGGAGGGAGCAATGAAAGAATCCTGAATGTGGGATCTGAGAAAGCATAGTGGAGAATGTAACATTTCACTAGCTCTTAAAGGAAAAGTAGGAAAACAACAAAGCGCCTCCCATATGAAAGACAAACACGAGATGAGCACTGCAGTGTGGAAGCAGGAAAACTTCAGGGCATAGACATAGTCCTGTCTGAGGGCTGAGGATTCGCACAGTGAAGGGTGTGTTCAAACGGAAGAGTGGTAGGGGCAGAGTGGGAATAAGAACCAAGCTATGCTGGTAACGAAAATACTGTATTTAATCCATGACATATTAAGAAAACTTGTGAGCTGCATTTTTCCCACAAACCAGTTCTAAATATGTCTAATTTTACACTGTGTGATTTCATGCTCTTGCTGGTATTTTATTTCATAATTTTCGTAGGTACAGGTTTTCACTGATTTCTAAAATGTTATTCTACTGACTAATGAACATTTTGAATAAAGCTTTAGAGATCTTACTAAAAAAAAAAAAGAGAGAGAGAGAGTAAAGAAAGGAAGAGTGGTACCAACAAGTGGAATGCCTCGATTGTCTGATAAAGGAGTTTTTATTGAGCACTTACACTGTGTCTTACACTGTTTTAGATGCTGCCCATGTTATAACTCATTTAATTTCACAGAAACCCTGTAAGGGAGGTATTATTATTCCCCATTTTATAGATGAGGAAACTCAGGATGTACTTGGATGTCAAGTACACCCACATTATACAACTAGTAAGTGACAGCTCCAGGCCCTGTATACCATTGGTTCTATGAAAACATTTTGAATAGTTGAGTGACATTATATGATTTGTGTTGCTACTACCTTTTTCTTTCATAAGTAATGAACATATTTAAGCTAAATTCAGAAAGTAAACACCATGCGTATTACAGCTGTTCCTCATCTATATTTAGAAGTTCTGAATATTCAAATGTATTACTTTCCATTTCTGTCTTTTCTTTATTCAATGATATTACTATTTCCGAAACCATTGGCTTAAATGTCATTTTCCTAGTGTTTAATCTATAATTTAAAATAGTACAATTGTATTTTTTTCTTAATTCATAATTTATTTAATTAAACTGTTCTAATATTATTTTACTCCAATACTCTTTTTAGAACTACCTAAAGTAGGGAAAATATGAGGAAGTGTTTACGGAAGTAGCTGTAGCGTGGTGTTTGCTATACCAGAGGGCAGAAATAGGACTGATATATGGAAGTTATCAGAAAGTAATTTTCAACTCAAAGTGAAGGTGTTTTTTTTTTCTGAAATCACTTTGCCCTTCTCTTTGTAACTCTAATTTCATTCAGAAACAGTTGTTGATGGCAGCCAATTCATCATCATGTAGGTTACACTCATTTTGTCACCATCTTAGAGATTTCCTGCCTCAAAAACGTTTCCAGTCTTTTATTAAATATACTCTATTGTGTAGCAAGTCTTCCAACTATCAATTCATTCTCATTAAATTTTCACCTCCTCTTTTCAAGTACTTACATACACCAAAAATATCAAACTCGCAAAAGTGACGCAAAGAATCTTTAAAAGTTCAGTTCAGTATCAACATTACAATTTATGCAGCACTGGAGAACAGAATCTGATCTGGTCTAATTGCCTTACTCAAAAGTGCTTTCGTTAGCTCCAACAACTATCAGCTCTTTTTATTTCATTGAAATCCATAACAAACAGACCTTGTCACTGTGGCCTGTCCTACAAACATCCTTGGATTCAGGTGACCCTAAGTTTCTGATCTCTCACCTCGTCTCTAGTGAGGATGGGGCAGAGGCATAAACAAAAGATTCTAATCCCAGCCCGAGCTATAGCATCATCAAAGGGGGTTCTCTGTGGTTGGTTTTGTGTCACAGAAACAGAGTAGTCAAGGTATCTAATATTTGTGTGATACCAAAAAAAAAAAAAAAAATGGAGGTTGTTTGTTCAGCCAAGAGAACCTAAAATAGGAAAAAGATGAGGAAGTGTTTATGGAAGTAGTTGTATCTTGGGGTTTGCTGCACCAGAGGGCAGAAATGGGACTGATATGTGAAAGTTATCAGAAAGTAATTTTCAACCCAAAGGAAGGAATTTGTTAAGGGGAGATATTCAAAAGTGAAACATGGTACTTCCTAGAGGAAAGAAACAACCATTTGTAAAGTATTTGTCTCGGGTCTCCTCCAGCAGGAGATATTTAAAACCGGGTGACCTTATAATTTATTTCCCAAACAGGGACACATTTGAGAATGAAAGGATAACAGCTACAAACTGGGGTATCCCAGGCAAATGGATTCATATTACCCTAATTTGCCCTTGTAGACCCCTAGCTGTGTGGACTTGCTGACGTGTGGAGAACGGGGAAATACTGACCCTACTAGGGGAAAGGGAAAGGTGGGAGCTCTTGGAAGTGCTGAGAAACAGGGCAACTCTGTGACCCTCTCACCCCCGCTTCTGTACCTACCCTGATAGGATGAAACCTAAAGACCCATATCAAATAGGATCTCTGTCAGTGAACCTGCATATAAACAAAGTGTTAGGATCCACAGGGATCCACCTGGGAAAAATTCCAGGACAGCAACATTGTTCCCAGAGCCAGGGTAGAGTAGATACCCTTCCCAAGTCAAAGTTACCTACCCTGATAGGATGAAACCTAAAGATTCATATCAAATAGGATCTCTGTCAGCGAGCCTGGATATGAGCAAAGTGTTAGGATCCAAAAGGATCCACCTGGAAAAAATTCCAGGACAGTAACACTGTTCCCAGAGCAAGGGTGGAGTAGATACTCTTCCCAAGCCAAGTTACTCAGAGAGTTCTACAGGGCATAGCATTAGATAGTAAGAATAGGACCAGCCCCAAAGGACCAAGGACTGTGGTGATGACGAGGTACAGAACAGGACCAGCCCCAAAGGACCAAAGACTGTGGTGATGACGAGGTACAGAACAGGACCAGCCCGATAGCAAGACCCCACACATTACAGGCAGGCACAGTGAGAAGAATGGAGAAGGGCAAGCATATAGGGGCACAGCCTCCCTAAATATGGTCTGTGTTACACTGCCTAGACTTAGAAGTACCCAATGAGGCAGCTTTGTCTTCCATTCTAAATGGCAATTCAAATATAACAAAAACTTACTTTTTACTATGACAAGTTTATTGCAATCTATAAACTGCTTGAAAGGATTATTAAAATTAACATTCCTAAACAAAAAATCACATTTTACTAACTGTAATGGGTACTAACAGCTGTGTGCTCGGCTCCCATCCCTCTTTTGCACTTTGCCCCTAGATTGAATGGGCACCTTTCACTTCGCCATGCAGTCATTTTGACTCAGGAAAAACTGGTTCCAACTCTGTGGTTAGAATGAGCCACTTCAAGTAATCCCAGTTTCCTGCTCTGTAATTATTCAGATCAAGCTGACAGCACTGGCATATCCCTTGCAACTGGTCTTGCTCCAGGAACATGGTCTAAGTCAGCCAGACCTAAGGGAAAGGCTATTTTTCAACATGAATGAGAGTCAAGGTGGTGATCCAGTGCTGCTGGCCATCATCAGGGGAATTTGATGGAAGCCTGCCCGTGGATGATATCACCACATGAAGGGACAGAAGCAGACAAGTCAGAGCCAGACCTCCATTTCCACCAGGCATTCCCTGCCTCTGGCTGTCTTTTGGAGGTGATAACTTTCTTACTGTGTAAGCCAGTTTGAGAGGCACCCCTCTTGATTCTTCATGTGGAAGCATCTTAGTAGATCTATAGAACAGTGATTCCCAAACCTGCCTATTGAAATTACCCAAGGATCTTCAAAAATTGCTGATGCCCATATTCTACTCAGAGATTATGATTTATGGGTCTAGTGTGTCGCTGGGTAAGCCAATTAAACTGTAAATTTCCTCCCTTCCTGGAGATTCTTTCCTAAGAATGTACCTCTGCCCAAGGCTAACACAGGGCACTCTGAGACTTCTCAAAGTGACAGGAACATGTGTTCCCAGATGGACTTTCTCCACCCTCTACAATACTGAGGGACTTTCATGCTTTGCAAAAAGATTCGAATTGCTCTTCAGCTATCCTGCTTGGATTCCCCTTTTATCACATTTCACGAGATATGGGTTTGAGAGCCTTCCCTAGTAAAATGGGATTATAAGTCTCTATAAACCACATGTTGGGAGTCTCAAGAGGCCATAGTAAGAGGTCCCAATTTTTCATCAATAATTTTTTTTAAAGGTAGAATGGATAAAAGGAAAGAGATGGAGTAGAGGAGGAATAATTGAGATCTGACTACACTGTTAACATTCTCTGCCACCCTCTCTTCCCCTCTCTCTCTTTTTCTCCCAAACCCAACATCAAAACCTAGGTCTGTCTTTCACATTTATGTGTAACTTAGATCTCACTACACTGTTAACACACACTGCCACTCTGAGCCTCAGTACCCTAAACGCTGATGAACTGAGAAAAATGATATCTGTTTCACCTATGTAGTAAAGCTTTTGTGAGGCTATGAGATAATACATATAAAAATTCAAAATTAAAAAGTGTTTGATGAATCTAAGTTATTATTATGAGAGGTCCAGAAAGTTAAAAATGCAGTCTAGACCTAACCCTAATAGATACCAGCCATGCCAGCAGGATGAAATGGCTTAGAAGAGAGTTACATTCTCTGCCAGCCTGCCCCTTGGCATCCTCCCCCTTCATCCTTCCTCTCACCATACTTCATGAAACGGCAAAGCTTGCACTGTAAATACAACTCTAAGATACGTCCTTGCTCCAACCCACTTTCAGCCAAATTGCCATGCTCTGAGCCCTGCCCATACAGAATTCCTAGGGCTGCCACTCATAGGGAGGAAGGTTATTTTGCTGCCTTTTTCCCCTAGGTTTTTAGAAGCACTCCACTTCCTCATCAACAGTACACCTCTGGGCACCGCAATGCTATATCATTCCCTGCTTGAATTATATTATCTATCATAAGAGACATCTCCTGAGAGGCTTGAGTGCTAAGTGGGGAGTGATTTTTAGAAAGATGTGTGGGAAATGGTTTCAATATTTGGCAGTTCCTAAAGGCAAGATGATTTGAGACATTGGCTCTTTAAAAATACGCTTGATCAGCTCATTATACTATTCCCTTATTTCTGAAAATGCCTTGTCATTTGGAATATTACGTTTAGCAGTTGCACCAAGGTAGAAATTTCATAAACTAGAGGATTGTAATTTTCAGTTTATTTCAGTCATTTATCCATATATGTCACATATATCACATAAATGTATATATTCACCAGGATATCAATCTTTCTTTTACAGATATCTCCATTAACATATACCATTCTGAAACTAAAGACATAGACAATCCCCCAAGAAATGAAACAACTGAAAGTACTGAAAAAATGTACAAAATGTCAACTATGAGACGAATATTCGATTTGGCAAAGCATCGAACAAAAAGATCCGCATTTTTCCCAACGGGGGTTAAAGTCTGTCCACAGGAATCCATGAAACAGATTTTAGCCAGTCTTCAAGCTTATTATAGATTGAGAGGTAAGGAAAGAGGTGAAACCTGTTTAGCCTTGTGTTATTTCCATCCCTTCCCTTTCATTCATCCATAGGTTGTCTTTAGCCTAAAACTTCCAGGTCTGTCATTTAGCCACAAGAATTATAAAAATCAACCTAGTGGTAATCTGATAGTAATGAATAATAAACATTCAAAACTATGGTAGATATCAGCTCTTATGGTTTAAAGTAATATCTTGTGCAGCATAGAACCAAAAGGGCATTTATAAATCACCAGAAAACCTTGGCATCCAGATTTTACCCCTTTATTTTTTTATTTTTGCCAATGCTCAATATTGCATTTTAATGTTGTTCATATGAGTAAGAAGCACAGGATGATTGCAATGTCAGGGATCTAAGCAAATTGATTTATGACTTAAGATTTTATTTTTCAAAAGCAACATTACAATCCAGATCCTCTTATAAGTTAGTGTATTGATGATCCAGCAGAAACTTTAAAGTTTGGAAACCTAGAGGCAGTTGAAGTGCAGAGGAGAAACAAATTAAGAGTGGTTACCAAGATAGAATGCGGGAGTGTTAGCAGAATTTACAACACAATTACAGTGGTTTCTAGCAGAGTTACAGTCCACTTTTTACCCCAAGACTGCTTAAGAAGATTCTGATGGCATTCCCAGAAACCATTAATCACAGCGCAGCCATCAGTGACTATCCTTTTCACCAACTAACTATGGATGACAAAACTCTCATGGCTTCTTTTTTAAAAGAAAAAAACAAATCTTTGGTCGCTACTATTAAAATTCCCCAGGTGGCTCCAAACAATGCAGAATATCTTGTCTCTCTGAGTCCTAAATTCAATTGTCTTACATGCGAAAGTTGAGTTTTACTGATTTCTACCTTGATCACACTAGATGTTTGCTTCCATTCCAAAAAGCAGAGCCACCCTGCTTTATTTAAAGCCCATCTACTAGAGCAAGCTGGTTCAATTCCAGCCTGTGATGTGTTGTACACTATGACAACTGAGTACCCATTTCATAATGCTAACATCCAGAAAACTTCTTGGATGTCTATTTCTGTTAGATGTGTCGGGGTTAAATTAATCTGAAGAGTTCTTATTGGGTTTTGGAAGCATAATTAACTAACAGTCTCAAAAATATCAAGTCTATTGTTCCTCATGTGTCTCATTTTCTGTGGAAGTAAAAAGATATTCACTTTCTGAAAGAAGCCACACCCATAGAAAAGTGAAAAGTACTGGATCATAGTCTGAAAGAAGACTCTCACTATAGAAAATCAAGGGCACTATATTACTATTCTGAGGTCATAGAAGAGCATCTCCACAGAGCAGGTACTAGCCAATGCTTGTTGGTGTACACAGAACACAAAGAGCCCATTGGGAAAATAGAGAAAAGACACTGACATGCCTAAATTACTAATTTCAAGTGTGCCTACACATTGATCAGATAATGACCCTGGTAAATTCCATATCGTTTGCTCAGGGATGGACGTACATATAGTGTTTGCATCACACTGAATATGAATGCAACTACTCCTGTTTTCACATAACTTCTAATTCTTTACAACATTCACAGATAGGATTCACTGCAGGTATTTAGAATAGACTATTTATTGCTGCAACAAAATTTTTAGCCCTGAATTTTTATTCTCAGCTCTTTATTCTTGATTAGGTTGCCTCTTTCATTCTTGTTTCCCTGGATGAAACAAACCATTGTTTTTCTCCCCACAGCAATGACAGTCCATTATCTTTATGGCTGCCCCTAGGTAATATGAAATTTTACTATTCATCAGCATGGGTTTCTTAAGTTGAACAAATTGGTTCACAAAGAAACAAGAAATAAGACCCAGCTACAAAATGGTGTTCCTCTGACAGAGAGAACCACTTACTGTTCTTGTTGCTACTTTTACAAAATTATCTGTTGACATCTTTCAAACTTAGGAGAGAAAGCATCCATATTCCCAAATCAAATGGAACATTGAATTATTTCATTTTCCAGGGCTTAAAAGCAACGCAGTGAAATGTTCTGAGCTTTGTGGTAGAATCATAAATGTGCTTATCTCAAAGCACAAATGCAAAAGAGGCAAGTGTGTTTCTGCTAACTACAGGCTGAACTCTGTGCTCCAGCCAAACTTCCTGCTATACGGATGCCTCCCTTCAGACTCCCGTCACCCTCACCTGTGTCTCTCTCTCTATTTCCCTCCCTCTCTGTCTCCCCTACCCAACACCAAAAACTAGGTCTTGGCCAGGCGTGGTGGCTCACTCTTGTAATCCCAGCACTTTGGGAGACCGAGGTAGGCAGATCGCTTGAGGTCGGGAGTTCAAGACCAGCCTGGCCAATATGGTGAAACACTGTCTCTACTAAAAACACAAAAATTAGCTGGTGGCACAGGCCTGTAATCCCAGCAACTCAGGAGGCTGAGGCAGGAGAATCGCTTGAATCCAGGAGGTGGAGGTTGAAGTGAGCCAAGATCACATCACTCTACTCCAGCCTAGGCAACAGAGTGAGACTCCATCCCCCCGGCAAAAAAAAAAACAAAAAACAAACAAAAAAAAAAACTAGATCTTTCTTTCACATTTATGTGTGCCTTAGAGAAGGTTAAAGATGGATAGGGTCCTAGTTCTTGCTACTCCCTGTTGTCTACAGATCAACAGCATCACCACCACCTGGAAACTTGTTAGAAATACAGAATCACAGATCCCACCTGAGACCTACTGTCAGAATCTGCATTTTAACAAGTTCCACAGGTAAAATCCATTTGTACTTTAAAGTTCTAGAAGCACTAATCTAGAGAACATCTAGCCAACACTCCCTTTGTACAGATAAGAAAACTGAGATCTGATGAAGTAAAGTTTCATGTTCAGGGGCACAGCTGGCAGCAGAACAGGCGTAGAACTAAGTGTCCTGACTCCCATTTCAGTGTGTTATTTCTCCCCCTAATGTGTGCGCAACTCTGTACTGAGCATTTTCACATACCATTGGTCTAACAATACTAATTGCGAATAACTGTCTGCAGGCCAGGACTTCCAATTACAGACTGCCGTGTCTGGCCTCCAGGGTATGTGCTCCCTGGGGTTCTTCCTACACCATCAAATGACTTAGGATATGACCTTCAGCAGAGAAGCTGACGTTCTGTGATCAGATTTCAGGCATCGGCTGGCAACTGTGGGAAGACTGGGGTCGGGGGGAGGCGAAGGTGCTGGATTTCTTTAGAATCACTGTGGCAGTCCCTCCCAGTAGGTTCAAAGGAGGAGAGTACAGAACAGGTAAATCAAAGGTTTAGAAAACTCCAATTTTGAGAAGTTTTCAGATCGCTCCCAGCCCTGAAGTCCTTTGATGTCTCAACTTTCAAGGGTTTTTTTGATACTTCCCCAGTAAGGATGGGGGACTATCCTGGTGGGTTGTGGGCTTGTGCTGCCAATCATGGAAAGATTCTATGCCTCCTGGCTTGTGAGAAGCGTCCAAGAGAAAACTGACATCAGAGGAGCCACAGAAAAAGAAAGCCTGCCCCTCAGAAAGAGTCTGAGATTTCCTCCTTAACATTATGATTCCTATAAACTACAGTGTCACAGGGAGATAATTCTTCAAGCAACTTCAGACACTGTGCTCTAGGAAGAAGATTCTTTCAGGGCCCTTATGGAAGGTTTTGAGTAGTTCTGTGTCCTGTGGTAGGAGAAAGGACAGCAGGGAAAGGAGCAGAACTAGGAAGAAGATGCAAGCAACAAAAATAGCACCTCCTACTTGACTGCTCAACCTCAGTCTCCCCAACCATATGACAGGAACTGCCTGCAGAAATCTCTGCATAACTGGTAATGCATCCTCAGGCTACATAGCACCCAGGAAAATGAACTTCTGTATACATCTGTCTACATGAGTTATGATGCCTGCCAGTCTGAGTTTGGGCTCAACTGGGAGCAGCTAGGCTCAACGAAGAACACAATTAGTTCAAGACTTAAATTGGAATGAAATAAAAACAAGTCTTAATCTGAGACCAAAAGCCACACACTCAAAGGTTGTGCCTAACTTGTAACCAGAAGAGATTATCACATAATATCTTCCCCCATGTTTCACACACAGATAATGTCCATGAAATTCACCAATACTTAGATATTATCCATGAAAGTCACCAAAGACAGTGCTAGTTTATTTTATGTATTGTTGTATCTCTGGCACTTATATAGGTTTTGAACTGAAGTAGCCACAAGACAACATCCCCAGAGAGAGAGTATGGAGTATGTGGGAAAGAAGGCTAGCAAAGGCGGCTGGTTTGCTTAGACTGGACATACAACTGTTAGGATCTGGACAAATCTGAAAACATCTAAGTGCCGTTTCCTTCTTGCATATTATGTAGACTATTGACCAGAGATGAAGGATCAGAGACAGCTTGCTGGTTTGTATCAGACAAGGCATTAAATCTTCTTGATCCTTGCCTGTTATTAGACAGTTCACAAAAATGAATTCTGCAGGGTGAGGTACTCCATTGCTTCCCACATGTTGATCCCTGTTATTTCCCCCAGCGTGAGAAACCAGATGGCACATTTGAGGCGGTCAGGACTGCACCCTCTCCTGTCTTTGTGGGTTACTCATTAAAAGAACAATTACCTTGAAGGTTCTGGTCAGGTTGCTGCTGGTAAATGACCTGAGCTGCTATTGATCAAAAAGGAGTCTAAGAGAAATCCAGACGTGGAATAAGTGGGGAGGAGGGAATAACATACAGGCATAAGAGTCTCCAGATTGGTCTCCTCTCACCCTATTCCTCCCCACAGGCCTTTTTCTCAGCACAGCAACGTTTCTTTAAGTGTTTCTTTAGTAAGTCAGATGGTGTCAGCCTCTGCCCTAAAGGCTCCAATTGTTTCCATTGCTCTAGAGGTAAAAATCAACATATTACAAATGCTTATAGGGAGGCTTCCAACATTTTTTGCTCACTTAAGCCCCTAAAACAACTTTTAAGCTATATAATCCCCTCACATGCTTTTCCATTGACATCTAAAGTTTTTTGGCAAGTTTAATAAATAGGTTGTAATTTTTGGTGAGTTGTAAATATTGATATTTAAAATAAAACTAGAATTGGATCTTTCTTATGTATCCAGCAGAATCTACCACAGCCACTCAATATTTACCATCAAATTCTTTTAACAGATAGGTGAGAAAATTCTTCTTAACAGTAGGAAATGTCACATGGTTTCTTTTTCTCCATACACTTACATTTCCATTCCACTTCTCAGAGTCCCATTTTAATGTAATTTATGTTTATGCTTGAAAAATCTGTTATTGATTGCTCTAAAATACTTTTTAGTAACAAAAATATGAACATAACTTGAAATCACATTTTTTATTTCTTGTGACTATAAGATTTATGTGTAAAAATAAATTTCTTCTGGATTCAGTTGCATTTATCATTTTTAATATATAATCAATTAAAACTAAACACATATAGTTTTAGTTTTTGTTGATGGATATAGAGTGAGATTCAAGTTTTGTGGTTGTTAATGTTTGTAAATACAAAATCACAAATGCAAAATTCTAAACAGGGCTTTGGAAGAAATCAATGTTAAAAAAGGATCTGTAGCTTACGCTTCCTTAGCTTCTGCCTCTGGATCAAAGTGATTGCTTTGGTTTTGCTCCTCTAATTGTTCATATACAATTTGTCATTATTTATATTGTGCATTGATAAAATGAGACTAAATTTAACATCAATTTTATCCCTATTATCTTACTTAGTTTCAGTTAGGTGTTGAGAAAACTTCTTTAGATAAATAAGTAGATGGGAACAGATGGAGTTTTGTTACAGCACTGTTCTTGTTCTTTAAATTCCTTTTTCATTATATGCCAATAATCACATCATGATCTGTCATCATTATTTTTAATGATCTATCAATCAGCTGTCAACCTATTAGGACTCCTTCTAATTTGTTGAAAGCAAAGAATCATAAATCACCTAGATTGCCAAAATGTGTGTCATCCCTCAACTCAGTTCACTCCCTTTCTCAAACTCAGTACTGTTATTGCAAATTGTTCCTTGGTGTGGTAACCTAGAGGCACTGTGCCACAATAAGAGTAGGGATGGATGAATGGGGAAAGGATTGTGACCAAAAAGGAAGTGCTAATGAAGAGGTGTGTCTTTAGGGAGACCAATTTTGGGAAAGCTTGTACAGGAAAATGGAGACCCGGAAATTGATTCTCTTTAAATGTGTGTGCCTGCTCATCACTTGGAAAGTGTTCAAGGACAGCCAGGGGCCCTGTACTTCAGTTTGGAGACTGCTGGTCTGCGAAACCCTACACAATCTGTGTTCACCTCATCACATCTTTCTTTTTTTTGAGACGGAATTTCATTCTTGTTGCCCAGGCTGGAGTGCAATGGCATGATCTCGGCTCACCGCAACCTCCGCCTCCCAGGTTCAAGCAATTCTCCTGCCTCAGCCTCCTGAGTAGCTAGGATTGCAGGCATGCACCAACATGCCTGGCTAATTTTGTATTTTTAGTAGAGATGGGCTTTCTCCATGTTGAGGCTGGTCTCGAACTCTTGACCTCAGGTGGTCTGTTCGCCTCAGCCTCCCAAAGTGCTGGGATTACAGGCATGAGCCACCACACCTGGCCCTCGCCACATCTTTCTATCTTCATCCTCTGTTACTCTCAACCTTGCTCTGGCCACAGCGACATCCTCCCTGCTCCTTCAATGCCCCTAGCACTCCATAAACTGGGAGACTTTACTTTTCCCAAATGGCTCAAAAGTCACCTTTATAGTGAGGTCTTCCTCAACCACTCTATTTTAAACTGCAGTTTTACACACACACACCCGTGCGCACGCATGCACACACGTACACACGCACACAATATTCCCTATTTTCTTGCTTTCCTTTTTCTCCATAGCATATAGTAAGTACTCAATAAATATTTGTTAAATGAATTAACTTTTAGAGACTGTAAATTTGTGTGTCAACATAAGCCATGAAATAATTTTCCATGTTATTAGACTTTGCTTGGGATTGGGTATGGGGAGTCTCTTAGGGCATGGCCATTTTCCACCCCTAATGACTCTGTATTACAGTGTGTCAGGAAGCAGTATGGGAAGCATATCGGATCTTTCTGGATCGCATCCCTGACACAGGGGAATATCAGGACTGGGTCAGCTTCTGCCAGCAGGAGACCTTCTGCCTCTTTGACATCGGACAAAACTTCAGCAATTCCCAGGAGCACCTGGATCTTCTCCAGCAGGTGAGCCCAAACACCACACGGTTATTTGGAACACTGCACCAATAGTTCCCAGGCTCCAGCCCCTAGGCCTTTTGAATTGGTTTCCACAGCATAATAGTTAGTTGAAGAAGTGCTTGGAGGTATCTGATTAGGCCAATAGAAATTTTATTCTTGCAAAATAATATGGTACAGTCAGGTTGAAGTGTAGTTTAAGGGAGAAGGGAATGAAAATAGACTTTAGCTCTTCAGTTGGCATTATCTCCTGGTAAAATTACTTTTTATCTTTATCTTTTTGCAGAGAATAAAACAGAGAAGTTTCCCTGAGAGGCAAGTACCCAATATAGAGTGTGTGTGTGCTCTTGACTTTAAAAAGATAGTACAACGGAGTGAAACTAAGCTATTCTACCTGTAGGATTTTATGTCAGCCACTAAGATCTGCGTAGATTATTCTGACAGACAATTCCTGCATATAATGTACTGAAGATAAATCAGTACATAAGACAAAAATATATAGACCTTATAGATTTAGATAGATGTTTGCATTGTTTGCAGACAAAATGAATTAATCACTATGTGATATGTATCTAATGCGCACCTTCACTTATAAGAAATAGAGAAATTAAAATAGTTTGATTTTTAGAATTTATGGTAAACTATTAGTTACATCAAGAAAATATTTAATACAATCAAAGAACAACTTGAATTTTGAACTCTCACTTGGTATTCTGTAAAGTGTTAATATCTCTCAAACTAAATTACTAACGCTCTAAGTTATATCCTCAACAAGAACTGAATATCAAATAAGAAAATCAAAAAACAAAATAAAGAAAAAAGGAAAACTACATTAGATTAAATGATTAAAGAAGAGAGACGTTGTTGTCAAACTCTAAACTCACAAATTACATACATCTTATGGCATTTAGAAGTCTAAATCTGAAGATAATACTACAAAGAGAGACACAAATTTGGCCATACGAATTACTGACAGTACTTTACAATGCCTTTCATATTTATCCCTTTTGTTTCTATTCCCTTTGCCACTAACCTAGTCTAGGACCTTATTAATATACTCTGTGAAAAATGTCTAATCTGATCTCCCTGACAGATTTCCTTGCCTCTAACCTCTTCTTCTCCTTAACTTGCATAATTGCTACTAGATTCATAAGTCTGAAATATTCCTTTTATTACATCGAGCCCTGTTCAATGGCTTTCAAAAGATTCCTACATCTTCCTCTTGCCGTTCTGAATGTCCACCCCCGACCTTCTCCAACCCACCTCCGTGTGCAGGAGACTGAATGGTAAGAACTGCATCACTGGCATCCCTTGCCTCTGGCTTCTGGTTACGGCCAGCCAGTGAGGAGGAAGAAATCAGAGAGAGAAGAGAATGCTGGCAGAAAATGTACACACACACCTGCAGAGTCTTTAAGGCCTATTGGCCTTTGTCAGCTTCAGCTCAGTTCCTGCCAGGCCGTTCTTT
The DNA here is from genome assembly GCF_049350105.2 of Macaca mulatta. Lineage (NCBI taxonomy): Eukaryota > Metazoa > Chordata > Mammalia > Primates > Cercopithecidae > Macaca > Macaca mulatta. The sequence continues at coordinate 109,714,799 of NC_133409.1, forward strand.
CCAGAGGGCCTTCTCTGTGGCTGGCTCCTGGTCTCCTCTCATCCCTTCTGGCCCCAAGGATAGTTTTAGCACCGCACTGTTACTGAACCTGTGGGGTACTGTGCTCTCCCTTGTGGTTGCTCTTATACTCTTCACACAACTTCATAAATAATCCCTTTATTGAACTTTGCACAAGTTACCCCACTATGAGTGAGTCATCTGTTTCTTGCTAGAACCTTCACTGAGGCAGAAGCCGAACTAACTAATCCAGACCTTTCACCTCCTAACCTTTCCAACTTGGCCTCCCATTATTATTATCCATGATTCCACAGCTGCCACCATGCCTCTTCCTCACTGCATATCGACCACACCCTATTCATTCGGATTCTGACCCTAACCTTTCCCTCTTGCTTGGAAGAATCTGCCTTTTCCACTCCATCTATCAAAATTCTACTCTCGTTCAGGCTCCAGGTGGAATCCCGCCTCACCAGGATGTCTTAACGGACTATTTGAGTTTACAGCAATCTCCTCCTGCTTTGAACTTTGTACTCTTTTTGGCACTTATATTTTTATTGAACACTCCCTTGCTTTCTCCAGTTTTCCTGTAGGAGTATAAACTGCTCAAGGGCAGGAACTGTTTCATACTTTCCCACCTACTGTACAAAACTGAGCAAAATCCTCATATATTTTGTTAATCAATTATGTCTATCAAGCCACTCTTTTACAGATTTTAAAAAGAGATTGCCAGGAGAAATAATGTGACTAAGGAAAATCTTAATACTACGGTATTACCTTTGTTCACAAAACACAGACATATTGATTCTTCTCATTTAAATATAGGATAATACTTTACTGATGCTTCCACTTTTAAAAAAGAAAAAGAAGGCAACTCAGGGTGCATCCATAAGAAAAAAAAAAAATCAACAGAATGTACCAAATCTCGACAGAGAACCATTAAAAACTATAAGGAACAATTACCCAAGCCAGAAAGAAAAGGAAATAGAAGCATTTCATCTATTCCTGTACCTGCCAGCATTGCTGGAGAGAAAGAAAGGAACATGAAACAAACATTTTACATTAGCTATGGTTACCAAGTTGTTTTCAACAAAGAAAGAAAGAAAGAAAAGGAAAGAAATTATCTTTTCTTATAATCCTTTCTAAGAAGACAAAACAAAATGTTCTCACCTGACTAACCCGTAAGTCGGCCAATTTCAAATGACTTTGAAATAAATCCAGTGGAAGAACTGAGTAGCTCAGCTTCCCAAATTACAGATCCTTGGTGATGGTGTAGATTGCCAGTTTAATGGCAGAATCACATCTTTTAGTAAAGGGCAAGAAAACATCATCACAGCGTCCTGCACAAAATGGACTGTTGACTTGTAACTAATGCGATAGCCAGCATTTTACTAGCTATTATTTTGGTTATCATTTTTTTTTTTACGGCAAGACACAGAAGGAGATGAGAGTGATATTAAGAGGAAGGAGATCTTACTATAAACAAAGATCTCTAAAGTAAAAACAAATTGTCTGGGCTATGAGTGCTATAATGTTTGATATAATGAGAGTTGTTAAATATGGTCTTCATAAAAACCATTTATTAAGTACGTAGTATAATACCAGAAGAAAATAACAAGAATAGCTGATTTCAAATTCCACTATAGAGGCTAAATTTTTATCTGGCCTGTGTGCACAACTGTAGTCATCGATGTTTACAGTTAACATCTGTTCTGATGTAACAGATTAACATCTCTTAATTTTGTATATTACACATTAACAATATGGCAGAATTGTGTGTGGCAGAAATATGTAGGTGATACTATTGGCTATGACTAATTCTAGATAACTGTACTGTAAAACACCAGAACACCTAGCCATTCCCCTTGGCCTTCCCATCATCATGAGCCACAGAAAATTAGATCAAATATATCGGTCAAATGCTGCTATATTATACTAATGCAGACACAACACTTTGGACCTAATAGCTTATAGTAACAAACCTTTCAGTGAGTTTCAGAAAATATTACTACCATTGTTACAGGACTTTTCCCTAGTTCAGCTAAAAATGGGGTCCTTGTCTATCCCACAGCCATGAAAATTTAGGCTTGCGGATGGTTTGAAGGCTGAGTAAGGCAGGGTTTTATTGGGTGGAAAGGAAGAAAAGGGGGAAACGGACACTGGCCTAGCTAGACTGCTTCCCACCCACAGCTTGAATCCCAGGTTCCACACAGAAAGAGGAGGGGCCAGGCTCCTCCTTGCTGTAAATGGCATGAACTTCCAGAGGCTCTACCCCAGGGGGCAGGCTGGTTGGAATTTTTCCGGGGACCCCCTCCCCACTTGGCTCTCTCATTCCCCACTCTAAAGAAGTACGTCTAACCATTGGATTAAGAATAAAGACAAAGACAAAACCGCTTCCTGCTGACAGGGGCTGTTGTTTTGGGGAAACAGCAGTCAGAGCTCACTCAGAGGCCTATTTAAGGATTCCCAGCAGAAGGGGTCATTGTCTGAGGCTCTGGTTGCATGACTGTCAGAGTCTGATGGCCCTTTTTGCCAGCATGTTGGGCTTCTGGCTTCCTTTCCCCTGAGCCCAATCCTAAAACAACCAGTTTAAGGTTTGGGAAATTAACTCTTTCCAGTCTAGAGGATGCATCTGAGGGGAGCGTAGTATGAAGACACAATTATGTATCAGTGAAGAGGGAACAGAGGAGGAGAAAGGAAAAATAAGGCATTTTTTAAAGGAGTCCCAGGAGTTCGGGATGCATTTGCAAGGGATGCAGACTGAAGATGAATGGCTACACATCTAGAAAGAGGGGAGCAGGCATCTCTGGTTTCCTTCTCTTCCTAACATATGCCCAGGGTACATGAGGGAGAGAATGAAGAGTGTCCTCTTTCTCTCTTCCATCCTTGCATCCCCAAATCCCGGTGACCTTGTCAGTTCCCACCATGAATGCCAAAACAGCTTGCACCCATCAAGCAGGGAGGGCCTTAGAGAATGGAAATGATCTGCTCTCATCTATGTCTCTATCCCTGCTACCGTCAGTAGCCTTGGAATTCCCTAGACCTCATTTATACCACAGATATTAACGTGGCCTTTATCCACAAAACAGGAGGCTTGGGTTGGCTAAATCAGCAGGAATCAGCCATGTTCACCTGTGCTGTGCCTTTTAACCTCTGTTGTCATTTGCCTCTGGATCCCTCAGATCCAGTTTTCCTTCCTAGGGCTTTTGCCTGAAGCTTGGAATTGAGTTTGGGACAAAAATATGTCTCAGGGGATTCCATGGACTCGTTATCATAAGCTGAATGCTAAGGTGAAACTGTGGAATTGAGTCCTCCAACATGGGAGAGAAAAGGATGTCTTGTGACACACCAAGATAACTAGTAGCTATAGTTATGCTTGCTAGAATTTGGGTGCATGGTGCTTGGCTTTGGTTACTTCCCTTGGTCCTACTTCCCCAAAAAGGAAACCTCCATGTGATGGGCACCCTATTTATTCCCTATTTATTCCATCACCTGGCAGGATTTGCAGGATAATTGCTCAGAACTAGAAATTGATCCAGATTTCTACATTACCCATCCCTCTTGTTCTTTCTGAGTTGCAGCCAGAGATTGCTGGTTGGTTCACAGAAGAAGCAGGGTTAGTCTAAAATATAGGCAAAAACTTAAAAACAACTAATGAGTTTAGAATTTAATTACAAATGTGTAAGTTTTGAAACATAATTTCCCTCTCTCCAGTCCTCATTTTTGTTAAAAACAAAATCATAATAGGACTGAGTTGTTTGCAAATAGACTTTGGTTTTATACTTGGCCTAATTATTTACATAAAGTGCAGCAATAATAATTATTTCTACATAAGCCTTTTGGATTGGTTTTGGTGGACGTCTGTTCCACAAGGAATCTCAGGTGAGACCTTTAAATGCTGATCCCAGCTATGGTTGTATCCTCAAATGCTTGTGAGTTGGGTGATCCCTCCTCTTAAGGTCCTAAGATAAACTTGGAGGTCCTGGACCTGTTAGAAAGTGACATTCTTTACTGACCATAGGTCAAGGACCCTCTACAGGGACTGCATAGACAAGGGTATGAGGCCAGTTTCCCCACTGGGAGGCTTTTATTGGTTCGGTAAGTCAAGATGGACTCCTTAAAGGGAGGCATACACTTTCAGTCAAAGCCTTGATAAAATACCCAATTTTTCCAATTGTGTCTTGTTGCAAAAGAAAAATGGATTCTTATTGCACTGATGCAAACAACTATATTGCCATAAGTTAAGAATACTCACAGATAGTTTCCAAATTCTAAAGGAACCAGGCAGAGAGAAACAAACATGCTCCAAATTTTTATCCCAGGAGTATACATTACTTAATTTTTAAAGGCTATAAATAGTTCAAAATAAGTTTCCTTGACTCTGAAAAATAAAACAAGGACCAGCAATATTCCAAGAAAAAGTCAAAAGGTTGCTTCAGCTTTCTGAGTTCAGTCCATTTATTAACTCTGGTTTGGCTTGATATTCTTAAGCATTTCAGCTCCTCATGAGTCCTGTACATTTTCCCTTATTTCAATGTTACAATCTCCAAAGTTATCAGAAGTCTGTATTTGAGAGCACCTGTTAAAGTCCTACAGCTTATTATGAAACATCTTTTGAAAAGGATAAAAACAAGACAGCAACTGTCTGTGAATAGCAAAATGTCCAGCATAGTTACAGATAGAAACAATTGACAAATTTGGTTATCTCCGTGGTTTACAATAAGTTAACATAACAACCTTAATTATGATTGATAGCATACTTTTAGACATTAGAATTTTCAAAATCCCACAGAATTTTGGAACATAGATCAGCATTATTTACCCAGATATGACCTAAAGAAGATTGAACATCATTTTGACAATCCCACGTACCTAAATATGTCAAATAATCCTGTTTACCTCTTTTCTGGACATTCCAGGGGCTCTCCGGACTATCCAAAAAGCCAGGTGTCAAGAAGAACAATTTTGAAACTGAAGTTTGATTTTGGGTAGCCTTTTAAATATGTTTAAAGCACTTGATATTATGAAATGTAATTCCAGATTGCCATAAATTATTTATTGTGCCAAAATGACGACTCAGAAATCTTAAAGAAGCAAAAACCTTTTATAACTCTTTACAAATTTTGCCAAAGAGCAGATTAGGGCCTGAAGAAAATTTTGTTATGGTTTTATCTCAATGCTCAATTTACAGGAAAAACCACATAATACCTTTTGTTTAAATTTAGTCAATATGTTCACACAAAGAAACTCTTCTGAAAGAGTAATTTCCACAATTCTTCCAGCACGTCTTTGAACCTTCAGCCTTTTTCCATCTAATTTAATACAATCCTTTAACCCTAGGCCAAAGTTTACATTTCCATGCCTTCTTATAACCTTTTACTATAAAAACACATTTTACTGTTCTTACACCCCTTGCATGTCAATCTGTTTTCAGTAGTTTCAATTACATGTTATATTGTTAACTACCAACAATTTTTAACTTTAAGATAAAACCTGGTAAGTTACTTTAATTGTGTGCTAACTGCAGCAGAGGTTTGCCTTTTTAGTTAAGGGTGTAATTAGTTCCATATGTCCCCAGGCCTTACCTATTGTGAAGCCAACAAGACAGTTCTCAAAACCCAAAAAGCAGTTTATAACCTCAAAACACTTAGCAAACCTTGCATCTGACCTGCATAGTTTAGTTCACCTATTTACATTTTAATGATACCTTCATTTTACCAATAATCTTTAAGGTTGTTTTTATTTCTTAAAGATTAAAGTCACATGCACTGAAAGGTACTACAGCTTTTAACTTTCCTTAAAAAAAAATAGATCCAAGTGCTTGTCTTTCTTTAGGCCAAATTAATTAGAGCTCTTTGACAGACATTACACACAGTACACACACAGACAGGCAGAAGAAACACCAGTCATTTAAGAGACTGATTTAGAAAAACATTCAAATAGCAAACCAGAAAGGGCTCGTCTCCTAAGGCAGGATTACTAAACAAAGTCTTGCCACTGGAATTACAAGCCACGCCCTCAAGATGTATAACGATGGAGGCTTGATTTCACAACCAAAACTTTGCAGACAATACAGTGATAGTTGTTGGGGGTGGTGGTGTGGCCTGGTAAAGGGGAAAAGAACTTTAAAGGTTAACTGCAGAAGGGGTGGGGAAGAGTAAAGAAAAGAAAAACGTTTAAAAATGCCTCAAGAAGAACCTCTTATTCTTATGCAAGAGTTCCTCCACCAGGGAAGAAGTTTAATTACTGTCCGATGGAGGTGGACCCCTTGGCCGGGGAAGCAGAAGGCTGCTGCAGTGACACATGGCTGGGAACAAGCCAGCCAGCTGTGTAGGACCCTTAGACCATGTGTTCCAGCCCCAGCAGGGAGGGGAGAGCAGCGGGGAGATGCTGCTCACTGCTCCTTTTTCAACCCCTAGAAAGGAAGGAAACGGCCATGAAAATGCCCAGGAATGATGGAGTGTGGAGGCATGGTTTCCCCCACCCTCAGAAATCCGAGGATGAAAAGGCTTAGAAGCAACAGTGAGAGGTTTTGAGTCCCCATTTCACTCACTACTTCTCGAGGCCCACGTTGGGTGCCAAAAATGTTGCAGGACTTATCCTTAGTTTAGCTAAAGACAAGATCCTTGTCCCTCCCACAGCCATGACAATTTAGGCTCTCAGATGGTTTGAAGGGTGAGTAAAGCAGGGTTTTACTGGGTGTGTTGGAACCGAACTGTCGATTCCTTCCTGGGCAGGGGTCGCCGCGAAGGATCACCGACACGAGATTCACAGCAGAGAGTTATTTATTACTAGCGCGCTAGGGTCCCAAGTTCTAAGTTGGCCCTGGGACCCCGACTGCTTGTTACAGGCTGTTTATATAGGCAAATACAAGTTCAAACACAGCTTAGGGCGCGAAATTCAAACAAAGCTTTAGGCGCGTGGTAATTGGGTCTGTCTATGGCCTGAGCAAGTTGTCTTATGCTAATTGGTTAGAGCAGGACCTTATGAGGTTTTTTCTTGGAGTTGCTGATTCCGGGAACTTCGAGGCAGGGTGGGACCCCCGGAATTGGCAGGGTGGGACCCCATGAGGTTGTTTCCCGGAATTGGCAGGGTGGGACCCTATCCAGAGCCACCTGGTGTTAATTTTTTCTATATGAGGCCTATTTTCTAAATTTTATGAGGCCTAGTTTCAGGTGGAAAGGAAGAAAAGGGGGAAAACAGGGACTCTTGCTAGCCCAGAGTCCCTGCTAGAGTGCTTCCCGCATGCAGCTTGAATCTCAGGTTCCACACAGGAAGAGGAGGGTCCAGGCTCCTCCTGGCTGCAAACTGTGCAAACTTCCCAAGGCTCTATCCCATTGGGCAGGCCGGTTGGAGTTTTGTGGGGGACCCCGTCCCACCTGGCTCTCTCACCACTACTCCTTTCTAAGTAAAGCTTGTTAGAATGGGCTAACATTATACACAAATAGCTCTAACACCATGACCTTGGATCTGCTCCTAGAATCTCTTCCACACCATCATTCCATGGCACTGAGAACCTACCACCAACTTCCTGGCTAGTTACCATTACAGGCAATGGCTGTGCCCAGAATACAGATTTAGTAAACCTGTATTACCCAGAAATCTACCTCTTTCCCATTATTTAACCACAAGAGTTACTTTATTAGATAAGCTTAATGACTCTGAATATGCAGGCTTGAGGGTCTGAGATTTTAACAAGAATATTTCAGTCACAGATCATGTCATCAATTATCTCTGATGTCAAGAACACAGTGTAAGTGCAATGGAACTATAACATTAGGCCCCAAAGACCAGCTTTGCCTACCACAGAACCCCAGGACCACACAAAACCACTCCAGTGGAAAACACTGGAGCCAAACATAATCATTTTGGAGAGTTTTTTGAATTTTTCCTCAATGAAAATATATTCAAAAATTACTTCTGTAATTTAAAACCAGGTAAATCCAGTTTTAAAGTATGGTTTTCCTATAACTTTTAGGTCTACTCAGTATAAGAAATTTAAATGTATATTCTCTACTGTCATCAAGTTCTCTTTCACTACCTCTTCTTTCTTTTCTGTTGCACTAATAGAAAAGATGAAGTATCTACAGAGAAGACATTGGGAGAGCCTAGTGAAACCATTGTGGTTTCAACAGGTAAGCTTAGATCTAATTTCTTTGCTTCTAAACTTTCATTCAAATCATGATAGCATGTTATTTATAAAATAATTTCTAATTGAAGATAATGTTTAAAATGTATTTTCTCAAAGCTAGCTTATATTTCTAACCTTGTAAAATAATTTAAATTTATTGTATAAAACTCGGAAAATACAGAAAAGAATAAAGGTAAAACCAAACCACTCAATATCTTACAGTTTGGAAGCAACCATCATGAACATTTACTATTTTCTGCCTTCTTTCTTCTATTATATACACATGTTACTGAGACCGTTTTTACTTAGAGTTTGTGTCATTTTTTCCACTTAACCCGATGTAAAGGATATTTTATAGTTCCACTAAAATTTCTTCAAAATTATCATTTTAATGACTTGCAACATTCTATTGCATCCATACAGATGTCATCAACTTAACCATTGCATCATTGTAACTGACATTACAAATAGTGTTTTAATTAAGATATTTAAACATAAATCTCTGTCAAATCACTAATTTCTAAAAATAGGTTACTAAATCAAACACTATGGATTTTAAGGCTTTTAATAAATTTTGCCAAATTTGTTTTCCAGAAATTTTGTTACAATTTAAACATCCCACTGGCAGAAAAGACAAGAGCCTGTCTCATTACAACACCTATCAATATTGAATATTACTATTTATTCTAGAGTTTGCCAAAAGGCAGAGGAAAATAATTTCTCCTGTGTATATTAGATGTTTGAAATTTCTCTTTCATGTATATTTCTATTGCAGTCTTCCCACTTTCCCATATAATCTAAGAATACTTTTAAATATATACAATAAAACTATTCTCTGGGCATTGTATTCCCCAGTTCATTTGATTTTTAGTAATGTGAATAAGATTTTAAGAAATTAATTTTTGATAACTTAAAATGTAGAAATTGAGAAAATAGATATTTGTAAATAAATGACAATATTAGTTTCCCATTTCTTTCTTTACTGACATTCAGAGTAAGCTGCTGTGCCTATATTTCAGTTTTCTCCTAAGTTCAGCTGATTTATCATTTCTAGACTGGCTTGTAGATAATAATAGGACAAGCCTAGTTGAATTTTAATCATAAAATAGTTAGCAGTAAAATGCATTTTTAACAATAAAAAGAAGAACTGCATGGTTAATTCCCACTTATAAACAGCTCAGATTTGACCTGCGACACCTAATATCAAGTCTTATTCAAAAAGGTATTATTTAGAGGAGGAGCATACAAACATGTAAAAAGAAGTTTTGTACTGACTTCATTTTAAATGGGAAAACAATCAAAATTAATAAGAGAATTGAAATTTGTATTTCTACTTTAAATTTGTAGTTAGTATACTTTAGCTGATAGAAACTTTTGTAATAACAAGATTAGATTTAGTAAGATAAGTTACAATAAGTTAAAATGACCTCTTTCTTATAAATTATTTTTCATTTTTTTAAATAAAAATTTTTAGGGACCAGTGGACAACTGATATAATATAATGTGATATATCACCACCATATATTTGAGTTCTAGCAACAAATGTTTTAGAATTATTTACCCAGTACTTCTGGACACCTGAGGTTGAAGTACACACACAGAACAGTCAAGATTAGATTTTGATTGGGAAATGTTACTAGGTGCCTAGGTGTGAAGGAAGAGTGAGAAACCTCCAAAAGAGGCTGAATGCATTCAAAGGTAAACCCAGGCTACCTAATAATTGCTTTCGGTTGTAATTATGTGAATAATTTACATTTTCAAGGTAATAAAATGGAAGGATAGCCAAATAAAAATTTGTTCTTCTAGGGTACTAGCTAAGCACTTTCTTATTGTAACAAAAATTGTAGCATAAACCAATTATTCATAAAATTACAAAGTTTGAAGACGCCTTACATTGGCAATAGTCTGGTGAAGTCCAGAGCACAGAACACATCCATCCCAATTGCTCACAGCAGGATTCTTCAATGAGGGCAGAAGGGGAAGATGCCAGGGACCACATCCTTTGAGGTTCTGATATGCCACAGGGTATGTACTTTATTAGCCAAAAGTCTATCTTGCCTAGATGATTCTGATACCCGCTCTCATGCCCCCACTAGGAAGCACAATTTCACACCCAGTGCAATTACTTCACAGAGCCTCACAGTGACAAGTGACTACTTGTGACTGCCAATTCCCAGGTACCACATGCTCTTCAGGGAGTAAGGAAAGATCAAATCATTTTTCAGGATATCCTGTTTTCTAAAACACAAGAATAAACTAAGGCATTCTATGTTTTTGCCTAATTAAGGTTGAAATGGAAAGCTGTTTCTGGCTAAATATAAACCAATTAACAATAACACTATTTTATCTGAGCATTTTTTAAATAGTAATTTATTACAAAATAGAAATGCATTTGTATTACAATAATGCTTTTTTCTTTGCTTGAATAGAACCTAGACTTGCACTCTATGAAGATCTTTAAAAATATCAAAACATTTGCCACATATTTGAAATGGTTTGTGGTGATCTGTTCTAAAAGTGAAATTCATAGCATCTTAATGTTCTTTCATCTCTTGGATTTTCTGATTAAAATATTATGCCTCAATGATTGCTAAAGCAATCTACATTTTAAAGACTTGGGTAGTATTCTAAGAAAACTCTCAGAAGAGCAAATTCAAGGTAAACATCTGCCTATGCGTCCTTTGTAGTATCAAAAAGAAAAAAGTAATCAGGTCTCATCTAGCAAAAGCATTTAACTATAACACCTACAGGGGAGCACCAAACTTAGGTCTTTAATAGAAAGAATTAAGAATTTAGAACAGAGTATGAGTCATATTTTTTCAAGAACGTATTTATATGATCTTAAAAAGATGACTTCAGAAGGCATCTAACATCTGTAAATTTCAGAATGACAAAAAAGCATATTGAATTTTGACATCATTCTAATTTAAACTCCTCTGTTCTCATTTTTGTGTCCTTAATTTTTAAAATTTTCACAGATGTTGCCAGCGTCTCACTTGGGCCTTTCCCTGTCACTCCTGATGACACCCTCCTCAATGAAATTCTCGATAATGCACTCAACGACACCAAGATGCCTACAACAGTAAGAAGTTCCTAGAGTCGATCTAGCTCTTCATGTGCCTGTTTTTGTTCTTTAGCAAAACAGGAAAAGAGAATGGATAAACCATCCATTCAATAATATTAGTGCTGTATTGTTGTCACTCGGTTAAGAGTCAGTGACTTTGTTCTATTCTTTATTCTGACTTCTTCTTAGGTACTGAGGGGGGAAACATAGATTGAGACCTAGAAGAAAGGAGGAGGAGTTACAAGAAACAATTTAATTATAAGCTATGGAGTGCTGGGGCCTTTTTGCCCCAGCACCTAACAAAACTTAAATGTATTGGTGCTTAGCAAGTGTTAGAATGAATGAATCAATCAATCATGAAGCTCTTTCGCCACTGAGGTATAATTCTATGTTGACAGTAAGAGCGAAGGTTTTGTTCTCAGTCATGTCCAGGATGAATAGGTCAAATAGATATCAAAATGACCAAAATCCTATGTGTAAAACTGGAGAAAAATAAACACAGAACACAGTGAACCCAGTGTCCTAAGGCAAAGAGGAGCACTGGCCACCACTCTGACAGATGAGATGACTCATCTGTCATCTCTTTTCTCACAACCCCTATGTCCCATCTTCTTCAAAAGCTAACATAAGTTGCTCTCTCTGATTAAATATCCCCAGAATATTTCATTTCACATTCATTTAAATGTTCCATGAAACTTCAAATTTGCCTGACAAAATGGTAAGCTTCTAAAGAATACTGCATGTCAGACTTTTTAGTGTCCCATTGATCCTAGCACCATGCTACACCCATACAGATGCTCAATGTGTGTTTTTTGAATGAATGAAAATCTTTTAAACAAACATCAGAAGTCTTTTAAACGTGGATCCACATCCTCCTTGCGTCCTACTAAAGAGGCTGCAATACTGTCCACGCCCATGGCAGAGGGGAGTTTGTGACAAGAAATGGGGAGGAAATACATCTGCTACCATTTATCCAGTTGAGCTCTGTCCTTCAGGGCAATTTCCATTGACCGTTCTCTTCTTTCAGCTTCAGTAACTCTGATTTCACTATAAGAGACAATGTACGTAACCAGAGATATTCAACTTTCTGCAGATATATTTTTTACTTTTTTAAGAAAACTAACGGACCTTAGTATCTTCTGGGAATCCAAGGTTGAAAACTCTGTCAAACCCAAGTTTGAAACTGAGTTCTGGGCTCGCTCTGTGCCCTGGAAACCCATATGAATTCAGAGCAATGAGAGACCCCTGCTGGTTTCCAGACCAACAGGCAAGAAGGATGTCCCCTTGGCCGTTAGTGATGGAGCCGAGTCCAGATCCTCAGAACTGTGCCTCCGTTCTTAGCCACCTGCTTCCAAAGGTGGCCCAAATACATCATTCTTTCTGAGAGAAATTTCAAACTTTCTCTTGGCTTGATAGTACTTTCTAACTAGTTTCAATATGAAATTTAAGCACAGATATTCTCATTAAACCAGTCTAGTCTCTTCTCTAAGTTCTAGTTAAAAGGATTTTGATTGCAAAACACTTAAGCCTTCATAATCCACTTCTTGAGACAGTATCAACATATATTATCTAAAATAACCATTTATTTGTAGTTTAGGTTAACAGAGTTCTTTTTTTTTTTTTTTTTTTTTTTTTTTTTTTAACTCAGGAAAGAGAAACAGAACTCGCTGTGTCTGAGGAGCAGAGGGTGGAGCTCAGCATCTCTCTGATAAACCAGAGGTTCAAGGCAGAGCTCGCTGACTCTCAGTCACCATATTACCAGGAGCTAGCAGGAAAGTCCCAACTTCAGGTGAGTAGACCCGGCTGGTACAACCACACCCCAAGCTGTGACTGAGAGGTGGGAGCCGATAGGACATAAACCCTTATGGCGAATAGTTCCAGCTTCTCATGTCATTCATGTTCAACCATTTAAAAGAAAACCAAAATTACAATGGGTCCTAACATGTCAGAACAAATGGATCTCCAGGAAAGTTTTTTTTTTTTGGTTTTTTTTTTTGTTTTTTTTTTTTTTTTTTTTTTTTTGGAGACGGAGTCTCGCTCTGTCGCCCAGGCTGGAGTGCAGTGGCCAGATCTCAGCTCACTGCAAGCTCCGCCTCCCGGGTTCACGCCATTCTCCTGCCTCAGCCTCCCCAGCAGCTGGGACCACAGGCGCCGCCACCTCACCCGGCTAATTTTTTGTGTTTTTAGTAGAGACGGGGTTTCGCCGTGTTAGCCAGGATGGTCTCGATCTCCTGACCTTGTGATCCGCCCCTCTCGGCCTCCCAGAGTGCTGGGATTACAGGCTTGAGCCACCGCGCCCGGCCCAGGAAAGTTTTTTATTCCAGCTTTTTTATTCTCGAAACCTGCAGTGGTCCCCACCTGGCCCCTCTATCCACAGTTTCAGTTACCCTGTCAACTATAGTCCAAAAATATTAAATTGAAAATTCCAGAAATAAACAATTCACTAAGAAGGTCAATAGTCGCCTAACATATGTCACAATTTCTATACCATTTACCTTACTTCACCTCATCACATAGGCATTATACTGAGAGAGAGAGAGAGAGAGACCACATTCACATAACTTTTCTTGTAGTATATTGTTACAATTGTTCTATTTCATTATTAGTTACTGTTGTAAATCTTTTACTGTGCCTAATTTATAAATTAAACTTTATCATAGGTATGTATGTATGGAAAAAAAATAGTATATATGGGATTAGGTAGTCTCCACGATTTCAGGCATCCATGGGGTCTTAGAATGTACCCTCCACAGAGGATAAAAAGGGACTACTGTGTTTACATTTATATTTTCCTTAAAAATTAATAGGTTTTGCCAACCACGGTGGCTCATGCTTATAATCCTAGCACTTTGGGAGGCCAAAGCGGGCAGATCAGGAATTCAAGGTCAGCAATTCAAGACCAGCCTGGCCCCAATGTGGCAAAACCCTGTCTCTACTAAAAATACAAAAATTAGCTGGGTGTGGTGGTGGGTGCCTGTAATCCCAGCTACTCGGGAGACTGAGGCAGGAGAGCTGCTTGAACCCAGGGGGCAGAGGTGGCAGTGAGCCAAGATCGCGCCACTTCACTCCAGCCTGGGCGACAAGAGTGAAACTTTGTCTCAAAAAATAAATGAATGAAATTTAAAATAAATAAATAAAAATTAGTAGGTTTTAAAATCTCATTTAACTGAAAGACATATGCAGATGCTCTATAGCTAGACGACCATTATGGTGATGGTTTCACTGGTATATACTTATAGACAAATTCATCAAGATGTATATGTTAAATATGGACAGCTTTTGATATGTCAATTATGCCTCAATAAAGTAGATTTAAATAAAATAAAATGAATATTAGGCACCAAGTAGAGAAGATGCTGGATTAAAATATAAATTCTTAATTCATAATGCTTTGTCTTTACATAATACTTCTATTTTTACAGTTTGATGCAATTTAAAGACATAATATTTTTCATGGGTGATAAGAGGAAGGCAATTATATTGTCCATGTCATCAATTAATAAACTGAGGAGCTTTCCCAAGATGCCTCTTCCATCTCTGACCTTTGTTATATCTGTCTGTCCCTAATTACATTCAAAGGCTCTTCAATTCCCTGCAGGATAAATCCAGCTACTATGCTGAGTGTGGCATCTATACGCAATAACAAGATCTCTGCCTTTCTTTTTTTTTTTTTTTTTTTTGAGCCTCACCGTATACCAGTTCCTTATCATCCCCCTCCTTTTCACTCTAGTTTCCAGGAATGCAAACTATTTCCAATTTTTCCGACTGTTTAGCCTTTACATGTGCTGTCTGCTCTGTCTAGTACGCCCTTCCCCAAGTCTTGTTTTACATACTTCAACATGGAAAGTTTCCTCTACCCATTCTGCATCCAGTGTCTCTCCTGGGCTCACTCATTTCTTTCACAACACCCTTTGTTGATATTGCTTGCTTATGTGTCTATGGCCTTTGCTGTCTCTATTCCTCCCTCTTCATTCACCCTACTCATCGCCACCAGGCTATGAGCTTCTCCTAGAGAACAGGAGCTCTTTCAATCTCTGATGCCTAACCTTCTACTACAGAGTTTGGGATGCAGTTAACTACTCAGTAATCATTTGTATAAATGCAACTGAAAATAGAAGCATCCATGAGATTATATAACCAAGAACTACATTTGTGGACAACAGGAGTGCACATGAATCTTACTCAGCATGGCCAGGGAACAAACAGGCCCCCTTCTCATATTTGGAGAATTCAAACATATCTCTTCTCACCTGGAGAGGAGATGAATAAGTGAAACATTCTTAACCTCCAGCCTGTCTCTGCATCAGCATTCAGTCAATAAAATGTAAAGAATTCTTTCTACAAACGTCAAAGTAAAAGACAGCATGGGGCATTTATGAACCAGAAAACTAATTCAGACATGGATTATTAGAACAAATGAATTCAAGAATAATTTGTTAACAAACTATTTTTCTTTGGAACATTCTTTTTAGCAATTCCTTAATATAGTCAGAATATCTTCAAAGTAGAATAACTGGCCATAGGCTCTTCGATGATCTATTGTCAATTTTCTAAACACCTACAACAATTTGATGTAGAGTAATGCAAATATATTGGGATTTTTTAAAAATCAGAGTTCTAGTCCTGGTTTTGCAAAAAAATTAGCTCTGAGAAATTGGAGATCCCTAACCTAACTTCCTCACTTAGAAATTGTAGAAGATGACTTCAGAGTTCCTTTCCAAGTCGAAACTGCTGTGTATAGACATAATAGCTAGTACTTTTCTTAATGCTTCACATGTACTAACTCATTTCACTTTTCATTCTATAAGTGAGTAATATTATTTCCTCTTTTTATAAGAGGGAACTGAGGAAAGGAGATTAATATGTCCAACGGTGCCACATTTATTATCTAGCAAAACCAAGATTCCAACCCAGGCAGCCTGGCACCAGAACTCTTGCTCTTAACCACCATGCCATGCCTCCTATTTTTCCCGAATAAATATTTGTGGGAAAGGACTACTGTGTCATCATCAAATGGGCATGTCTTCTGTCTTTTTCTTTTCTTTCTTTCTATTTTTTTTTTTTTTTTTTTGAGATGGAGTTTAACTCTTGTTGCCCAGGCTGGAGTGCAATGGTGAATCTCAGCTCACTGCAACCTCCGTCTCCTGGGTTCAAGCAATTCTCCTGCCTCAGCCTCCCAAGTAGCTGAAATTACAGGCATGCACCACCACGGCCAGCTAATTTTGTATTGTTAGTAGAGACAGGATTTCACCATGTTGCTCAGGCTGGTCTCGAACTCCTGACCTCAGGTGATCCACCCTCCTCGGCCTCCCAAAGTGCTGGGATTACAGGCGTGAGCCACCACGCCCAGCCAAACAGGCATGTCTTGCTAGCCTCTGAAAAACTTATAAGCCAAAGAAGAGTATGCCCTGCCCAATCTTGTTCCAGAGACCCCTGGCATCAGTCCTGCTGGTTCCGTTTGCGCAGTCGTCACTGATTTCTCTAAGATGGAACCCCTCTGCTTACAGCATCTGTTCCCTCACCAGGCTCCCCAGCAGGGCCCCAACCACCTCACAGCCTGCCATCAGATAACTAATCAGCCCCACCACAGCCAATGCCTGCATTAGCACAGACATTCGGGCCTAATCAGGAATTAATGGACAGTGCTTTGCAGTAATTTAATTTCCACAATAAACCTAATGAGCAATTTAATACAAATGTCAAAAGGAATCATTTAGTTGTTGTCTGAATGCTTTCTCCTGTGCAAACATTCATGAGAACTCAACACGGCTGCCTTTTTATAGCCCAGTTAACATACATTCCAGCAGAATCAGGGAGGCCCCTGTGCATTCAGTATTATTAATAAGGTTAACTGGGCACTTAATTAGCAATTTAGTGGTTAGTGCTCCATGACTAGAAGGTCCCCAGAAGATTATTTAGCAGAATTAACTGAGGCTTTTGTCATCTCCTCCCTAGATGCCTTCCTCACACTCCTAAACAAAGTTGATTCTTAACCAATCCCAGACAGGTTCACAAAGAGGGCATGAACACAAACGATAAATCCCTTCCACCCAAGCCAGTGCCATGGAGCCCCTGGAGAGGAGGAGGGCTCTCCCCCGCAGTGCTCCCTGTTGCTGATGCTGCAGCTGCAGACATCTACAGTGCCAGTCCCAGGGTCGATTGACTGTTTTCATGTGTATAACAGCATCTCTGGTATCCTGGAGAAGAAAAATGGATGGTTCAGGATCTGAATCTGTTGCTCCAGAAACTGCAGCTCAGATTTAAATGTTAAATCCCTGGAGCGGTTACTGAAATGGCATGGCAAATTCCCCGTGGTCCCAAAGCTGTTTGTCCTAGGAAGCCACAGCAGACATGAAGCATGTACACAGACCTTCCTGCCTGCCCTCAGAATAAAGACTAGCTTTGCAAAACCCAACTTCCTAGATTTCTGTTGAGCCCATGGCAGGTTGTGGGTGGAGACACAGAAACTTGCTCCCCAGGCCTTCTGCTACTGTCCTCTCCAGGGACCCTCCTCCTGTCCTTCCTCCCTCTGAGTTTCAAAAATGACTAACTAAAGACTTGCTCTGCTCTTTCCAGGCTCCATGCCGTGTGCTCACTTAGGGGAGTAAGAGAAAAGTGGGCTCTCAGGAGCTGGTAATCCAGTAGAAGAAGTAGAGAATAAGAAAGTAAATAATACAAATCACTAACTGCCCAGCTGTGTGCCAGGCACTTGTTACTTATTAGTTGTCATTGTTATTCCTTTTTGGGTAAGGAGACCAAGATTCAGAGAGATTGAGCAATAAACTCAGGATCTTGCAGCTAGAAAGTAGCAGAACCAATATTTAAACCCCATCCTGTACAAATAGCTCCTCATCACTCAAAAGCTGAGCTACCTTCATCACTGTGGTTCCAATTATGTTCAGGGAATGAAACTGCTTTTAATATTGTCATCAAACATATATATAATTAGAAGGTAAATCAGTCTGCTGGGGGAAAAGAAATCGTACTGCAGTCTAAAGCCCAGTGTAAGTGATTTGGGGATTATCTGTGCATCACTGCTGTAGTCCTTCACACGAATAATGTAGAATTGGCAGTAATTTTTGATATGGTGACAACACAGTGGAATGATAATGAATTTAGAGAATGAAGAGATGCACTCAACTCAATTAAACAAAATTTGCTGAGTCCCTACTATGTGTATGACAATCTGCTAAATAGAAGGAGGGAGGTAAAGAAAAGAATAAACAAGACATGACCAAAGATCATGATCTCAGCGAGGGAAACTGACATGTACCTCACAGACTTTTATGGGGTATACTGCAATAAACTCTAGAATAGCAAAGAGAAAAAATAATTGAACCTGATTTTGGGGCTCTACAAACGCTTTTCAGTACAGAAGATGTCTGAGCTGGCTTTGAAAATGGGTGCAGTGTGGGGAGGAGGGAAAGTTAATAAGCAGAAGGTGGAAAAATTGAAGAGAAAATAATTCATAGGAACCTGAAGAAACAGAAGTGTATATTGTGTGTGGGAAGGAACAGGGGTTAGCTTAGTGTCCGTAAAGGACAAGATATTGGTCAAGGGGATAATGATAGCAGGAAGTGAACAGTAAGGTACCTGAGGGTGGGGTGCAGATTCTGGAGGGTCTTAAATGACACTCTAAACAGTTGGATCTTGTTCAGTGGGTCCAGCACGGAATTGTTAGTGAAGATTCTTAATAAAAATGTTAACTTCGAAATAAATGTAGTCAAGGAGATACCTTCTCCTTCCTCCTCTCCCAACACACTCAGAAAACCATTTCTTCTCTGCCCACTCACACACGTAAACCCATTTCAGCAGTGCAGGAGTGGGGATAGGGAGGGTGTGCCAGCCCTGTGAATAGGAACATGGGGAAAACAAAAGACCTCGTGGAATTCAAACCAACCAGAGTCAGTGTCTGCATGTGAGGGGTGAGAGGGAAGGTATCTCGGGATGCTGCGCTTTCTAGCATGGAAGACAATCGGGATTCATGACCCCGTCTGAGGCAAAGAGGCTGAGGACATAGGCAGATTTGAGAAGAAGAGAATGGCCCTGGTTTGGGCAGATTCACTTAGTGGCAAATGTTGGGATATTTATGTGGAGAACTCAAGGCTGCGTATCACTGATCAATTAAGCCACGGGAGAAAATGAGATCCCTTGAGGAAAAGGATAGGAGAGAGGAGACAGGGAAGAGAGGAAAGGGAAGAGAGGAAAGGGATGGGTGTTTGCTCACCTGTTCAGTCTCACCTTTCACCCTGCTTTCTCTCCCAAACTTCACTACTCAACCATTATCCATTCATCTTAGTCTCTCTTCCCTCCCAGTTTCCAACGGGAAAGCTGGATGGGGCAGTACTTGTCCATGTGACAGTGTCCCCAGAGCCTAGCAGAGCATCTACAGTAGAGCTTCCAGAAGAAAAGAGAGAGTGAGTGAAGCAGGGAGGCTGAAGGTGAAAACTCGAAGGCTCCTTATGTTTAAAGTAGAAAGTAAATACAGGAATAGGATGGAGCAAGGAAGATGGAGAGAGTGGTCAGAGAAGTGGAAGAAGAACCAGGAAAGAGCAGGAACACTGTAGATGGGGAACAGAAATTGCCACTGGATTTAGAGACAGCAGGAGAGACGGTGGCCTGGAGAGAATGGCCAGGCTGTGGTAGCTTAAGGATTAGTTAGTACAGCAATTATAAAATATTATGATAACAGGCCTCATTAGTAAGGTCAAATTAATTAAGAAAATTTATTGTGAAGTCCATATGAATCTAAGAGTAAATCTAATCTATTAGATTAGAATCTATTTCTACCACTTTGTTTAGGTGCAGCAGCCATTTTGAATGTAATCATCCCTTTCACATTATAGATATTTTCCAAGCCATATCATTAATTCAGAAAATATCATAGTTAAAATATTATAGCTACCTCTAGTTATAATTATAGTCAGAAAATATTACTCTATGTGTATAAGCAAAACTCCTATCAACAAAAAGTTTCCTTCAAATATCACCTTAAAGCTATTTTATATTTTATTTAAAGTAACCATAAGAGCAAATCAGAACTACCCAGTTACAGCTTTTAAATAAATAGGAAAATACTTGAAATCACTAGGAACAAAGAGTTTGGCCTCTTTAGTTGTTTCAATTTTTCATTTTCATCTGATTAATTTGGAGAGATTTTTTTAAAAGAAAAAATAATAATTTTCCATTTTCAGCTCTTCCCCTAACTCATCAAAAGTGTTTAGGTTTTTCAGTTAGGCAAGAACTGACCCAGTAGAACCAAAGAGTATTTTATAAATGTTTTTCTCTCTGCAGATGCAAAAGATATTTAAGAAACTTCCAGGATTCAAAAAAATCCATGTGTTAGGATTTAGGTAAGTAAGAGAATCAAACTCTTCTCAATTTTTAAATTACTTTCTTCCTATCCTTTTTTAAAAGCAATGTCATGAGGATTATAAGGTCCTTTTTCCCCAGTTGTTTAGCTCTGCCAAATCCTGGAAACGGAGTACGTTTCAGATAAAGGAACTGTCTAATTAGAACATGACTCCAGGTGATTCTTAAGGGGTAGCACAGGAGCTGTATTCCTTCCTTCTTCTGGGAATCAGAAATACTGCTCTCTGTAGAGAGCTCATCTGCTGTCCTTGGCCATGTGGTTATGAATGAGCTTCTTAGGAAACTACCTCAGTAGAGACAGATGAAAACAAGGTAGCAATTAAGCGCCTTGGTGTCTGATTGCCTGGTTTCCTATGGGATGCTAAATAGCATCACTATTTAAACAAACCATGCTGCCCAAGAGAGATAAGTGAACAATAAAAAGTCATCGCTATCAGGGTAGAAGAGTTGGGAAAATGGGATGGAAAGGAATAGGAGCATAAGCAAGACATTCTAAAATATACCTTTTATGTCATTTTGACATCTGACTCATAGTACTCTATTACCACTCAAAAATTATTAAATTAAAATTTTAAATAAAAACATAAGATCATAAGACAGTGCCACACTAAAGAGGGTTTAACCATGTTCCCACATCTTTGGCACAAGGAGGGCTGTATCCATCAGCATCACAACACTCTCATGTGGGTTCATGATAGGGGGAAATAATTTTTAAATCTTTTCTTTAAGTTCTCATTTTTCAAAACATCTACAGGTGAACTCATAATATGCTATTTTTAAAATGTGCCACAGGGTAAGTGTCAGTCCTGGTATGAGCAGAATGAGATTTCTTGCCCCAAACGAGCTTTGTAAACCAAGGAGAGTGGGCTTCCCCAGGAGTGTTCCAGCTCCTTCACTGCCTACTGTCTTAAAGCAAGAAGATGCGCAGAGCAAGGGCTCCACAGGCCCAGAAAAAGAAATAGCTTTGCAGGGAGCTCTCTTGGTTTATTTCTTCCAAAGCTATCAGGCCCCTCTGATTTGTATAACTCCAGAGAAAGGAAATACTGAAAAGTGAAAGTTATAAAAGATGAAACCCTTAATATCTACCAAAGCAGACTCATTTTTCTTTATTTCAAGATGCTGCTCTGTAGTATTTTATGTGAAATCAGATGGATTAGAGAAAAATAAAAGTTGATAGAAAAATATTCTGCATAAATGCAGACGTTTTCTGAATAAACCACTGCAGTGGAAGAACAAATTTTTAATTTAAAGCTGAAGGAAATGATGGGAACAGTTCTTTTGGTGAATATTAAAATGCTCATTATCCACCTCCCTTCAATAAATGAAAAACAAGTGTTTAAACAAAGTGTTTTAGAAGTAAACCAAAATGTTAGATGATGAAATTTTGCAAGGTAAATATTTTAAAGATATATCCCTTGACACTGAATTTTTACCAAGTGCTTATCTTTGTAAGGATTTATTATTATTTCTGCCAAAGATGCTTACAAAGTAAGTTTGATCACATTTTCCCAGTGATTTCCATGATGACATGAAGATTTAGTCCACCATAAAATATTTTGGCCCTTGAATACAATAAATAATATGCTCATGACAGTGGCAAAATTGTAATCATTAATAATGATGCTCACAATATTATAAAGTAAATATATTATTAAGGAAATTGCTTTTTTGTGGGCCAGATCCCTGAAGAAAACCAAAAACCCTGTGAGTCTCCTGGTACTGACTTTCCTCCAGCTCATTTGTATAAAGGTTGATTTACAATTTAACAAGTACTTTTTTATCAGTGACTTCACTGAATTCAATGTGACTGGGAAGTAGCTAGAACGTATCATTAACACAATTATGAGGATGAACAATGAAAATTCCTCTTTAAATATTGCTTTATCTCTCAGAAAGGCAGAAAACTATTAATAATCATGCAGTCTTGTTGAAGAGTATACGCCTTCAAATACTTGTTCACAAATGTTCAAAGCCACTTTATTCTTAATAACCAAGACCTGGAAATAACCCAAATGTCTATCAACAGGGCAACAAATTGTCACATATTCTTACCATAGACAACTTCTCAACAAAGAAATGAACTGTTGGAATACACAACAACATGGGTGCATCTCAAAATAACTATGTTGAGTGAAAGAAGCCAAACAAAAGTACATCATTATTTTATTTATAATAGACTCTAGAAAATGCAAACCAATTTACAGTAACAGGAAACAGATCAGCAGTTGCTTAGGAAGGTGAGGCAGATAGGGATAGGAGGGGAAGAATGACACAGTAGGATGAGTAAGCTTTGCGGATGATGAATATGCTCACTATCTTGATTGTGGTAATGGTTTGACAGGTGTATGGCATCAAAATTATTGGATTATATACCATTTATATGTCCCATTTGTTTATCACAATGATACCTCAATGAAACAATTATTTAAAAATTAACAGGACTAGAGTCTTGACCCAGGAAGCCTGGCCTCTTTACAGAACCACATGGATTACAAACTATTGCTGAAAACAAGCAAGAGGCAGGATGAATGTCTGGTTGGTAGAAAAGGAGATCTCACCCCATACAGCAGCACTAGTTAGATAGTCATAGATTCTTCCTTGCCTCCACAGAAGGAGGGTTGTGGTATGCCTGTAGCAGGTACATTTCAGTCACATTACATCTGGGGATGAAAGTTCGATTAGTTCAGATAGTCCAGGCAGAAAGGGCAACAACGCCAATCCTATCACATGTGTAGAGTGTCTTTGGCAGCAACTACCATTTGAAATGCAAAAGGAGAAAGCTGGACATAGCTACTAAACTGAATTCACACATATGTCCAAAGGAGTCCAAAATGCTTTCATCAGTTTGGTGAGTAAATGGTCTTTTTTCATGCACAAGCAGGTGGTAGCATGGAAAAATGAGCCAGGCTTGCGGTCAGGAAAGCCAGGGTTTCAACCCTGCAATTCCCATTTGACACCTCCTTCTATGTGCCTGTTCCCTTTTCTGTGAAGCTGGGATTACATTGCTGAAAAGATTAAATGAGAATGCATGTAAACGTTCTGGCACAGACCACTCACCCAGTAAACAAGTGTTAGTTTTTCTTGCAAGCTGTCCCATGGTGAATTGGACCAATCCCTCAAAGCTTACTGATTACAACAATTCAAAAAATAATCACTCAAGAAAACACCAGTTCCATGGTTTTGCCTCAGATAAATTATCTTCAAGAATAAACTAATCATTTAATGCCAGTAAGAACTGAGAAATCCATTTACAAAGTACTTTTTAAAAATGTTCCTGCACCAGCACCACCCAAAATGTAAAACATATAGGATAGATTTCCAGCCTCTTTAGGTGGAATATGAAGACATTAAGGAATTTAAGAAGAAGACCAAAGTACAGATAATCTTTGAACTAAGGCTCAAATCCTAATCAGAAACATATAATGATGTTTACTTCCTTAGATTCATATCGCTCTCAAAGTTTCCATTCAAATTCTGATGGCAGTTTATATGTTTCCTTCAAAGCTCTGGGCAAACATAAGAGACAATGGAAGGAAATTTTTTTTCTTTTGTATATAAAATAATTCCATTGAATGTCTCAATAAATGTCATTAAAATTTTTTCTCTTTTTCATGTTTCCATTGTGCATGATGAAATGAAGACCAAAGAAAGAAAAAGATGGGTAATTTGGACTTTTTTTATGTTTTGAAATATAGTACGTTTCCCCCTCCCCCAAATTTATATACTGATATTGCACAAATAATTTTTACATATAATGTCTGGGATAAGCCCATTACTTTTTGATGGTTTCTTATTTGAATGGAAGTAATTGAACAATTACCCAGTAAAAGAGTTAAAGAAAAAAACTCTCTAATCAAAGTCTCTATGTGGTATATAGGTATACATTTCCTTGGTCAACTGAACAGGATTTTATCATACTCAAGGTATAGTCAGAAAATAAAAACACATTTCTGTGCTGCAAGCATACTTTATTTCTTAAATGCCATTTGTATTGGGCATTTGTCTATCTGAAAGCACACATATACGTGGAAGCAACCGAAGTCTGGGATAAAACAGAGAAACTAATTTGTTCCTTTCCAAGGTCAATGTGAACTGAGAAAAGAGCCCACTATACCTTGGAGAGCTCAGTAATAAGAATCCAACTTTGGCTCTGTAATTGACTAGTGAAATAACAAACAATAGACTCTAAATCATTGTATGGTCTGAAAAACCACCAAGAATACGCATGATCCGTTTCTGTGGCCTTAAAACACTTCTACATCACTCTGTATAGATTTATGACATGAACTAAAGGTTAAACCTGATTCCTGAGGGGAGAGACATAAAGAATCCTGTTTCATTTTTGCATGCAAAAAAGCTTTGAGTTAATGAATAGGATAATAAATACAGCTACCTATGTACTGCTTATCTTTCTCTTTTCTCACACCTTCCTTCTAAGATGTTATTTTAAAAGCAGCTTGAGGGAAAAGAGTGTTATGTTTCAATTAAAGTTGTAATTTTTTATTTAAAAAATACTTCTTAGAAAAAAAGTAGGAAAGAAATAGCCTTAAGAACTGAACCTTTGACTTGGTTACTTGGTTACAACATATATATGGGTATATAGAAGGGTAATTTGGACTTTTTTACATACATATAGTGTGTGTATATATATATACATACTATTATCCTACTGCTGCTATATCTTACATTGCTATTTCATAGACCTTCCTAAAGGAGGCTATTTGTAGAAGAAAGGGTAATTCGTCCTTCTTCCTGATTGGCACGGCATGACTTATAAGATCACAAAAAATAGTGGTCAATACCAGCAACTTTTGACAAAAAACACTTTTTCAAAAAGACGTAGGTGGGCACGGTGGCTCAGGCCTGTAACCCCAGCACTTTGGGAGGCCACAGCAGGCAGATCACTTGAGCCAGGAGTTTGAAACCAGTCTGGACAACATGGCAAGACTCTGTCTCTACAAAAAACTTTAAAATTAGCCCACCTCCTTCCCGCATTCCCAGCTATGCTGGGGGATAAGGCAGAAGGATCACCTGAGCCCCAGGACTTCGAGGCTACAGTGAGCCATGATCATGCCAATGCACTCCAGCCTGGGTAACAGAGTGAGACCCTGTCGGAAAAAACAAACAAACAAACAAACAAAAACCTGAAGTAAAAATCTATAGTCACTTGATTCAGTTAGTAATCCTTCTTTGTGGTGGACTGAACTCCCTCCTGCCATTCTATTTTAGAACCAAAATATATGTTTGTTCTTTTTTCATATTTTAAGTTTCTGATAAATGTTGAAATGTTTTAAAGTGGGATATTCTCTCAGAGCCCATCAGGAAAGAGGTGGAAGCTATCCTGAAGCTTTGTAGCAATCTAGTGGCTCTCTTTACAAGGCATGTAACAATGGCTTTGGGTGGGGAATGTGTCTTCTGCTATCCACAGCTCAAGCTCCACAGAGATGCAACTTACAGCTATCTTTAAGAGACACAGTGCAGAAGCAAAAAGCCCTGCAAGTGACCTCCCGTCTTTTGATTCCAACAAAATTGAAAGTGAGGAAGTCTATCATGGAACCATGGAGGAGGACAAGCAACCAGAAATCTATCTCACAGCTGCAGACCTCAAAAGGCTGATCAGCAAAGCACTAGAGGAAGAGCAATCTTTGGATGTGGGGACAATTCAGTTCACTGATGGTCAGTTAGTGATTGCTTAGTTCTGAGTTTATTCTCATTTTGACAGAGACTAAGAATGTGAATGTCTCATGGAAACTGTCATTTTAACTTGGGTCTTCTAAAGTCAATCATTACTGTGACAGGAACATGTATGGTATCATTTCTAGCTTT
The DNA here is from genome assembly GCF_049350105.2 of Macaca mulatta. Taxonomy (NCBI): domain Eukaryota; kingdom Metazoa; phylum Chordata; class Mammalia; order Primates; family Cercopithecidae; genus Macaca; species Macaca mulatta. Next base: position 109,741,186 of record NC_133409.1, read on the forward strand.
TCTCACTCCTTCCTGTGTCTCATTTGATGTCTTTGGTACCCACTTCTTACCAAGGGCAGTTCTAGGAGAATCCAAGGGTTTCAGTTCAGTTCCAAGTCAACTGTAGACAGCCAGTGCAACCAAGGCAGAGAAAAGAACCCACAGACAGTTCTGTTACCCTGGCACGATCTAAACAGATTCTCTCATCTAGTCAATTGGTCAGATCTCAGCAAGAAACAGATGGCACATTCAAATTAGTATAATTTGAGGAGAGTTTAATAAAGGGACCATTTGTAAAGGTTTGCCGGTACACAAAGAATTAGGAGAGCTCCCTGGGGCTAGAAGCAGCCAGCCTCATTACTATCTCCAGACTTGAAGTGTTGCCTAATGTTGTAAGCCATGCCAAAGACAGAGCACAAGGAACCATTGATATAGCCAATATTATTCAACCTTCTGGGGCAGCAAGTGGCAGGGAGAGGAGGGGAGAGTGGATCTAAAGAAGTCAACAAGATCATCAGGCACACTCAAGATCCTCAGAGGGAAGTCCTCAGTAGGTTCAGTAAATGGCAAAGTAAATGGACACTGGAAATGCCATTTAGTACAACATGGCACGAAACTGTCATTTTCTGCCAGTTCTGTTTTCTGCCTAAGATAGGCACTCTAGAAAATCTCATAAAGGTCTCTTAGGACAAGATGAAGGGCCAGGGAAATTCACAGGCAAGAAAACGGCAACTTCAGAAGCTTCTCAGAGACAACCTGATACTCGGGGCTTCTCTCTTTTGAGCCCTCTGTGGCGTTCTGAGAATCAGGCTTTAGGCTGAAAGTTTGCCACAAATTATCATTGGTTCCAGTATTTATTCTAATAATTTTGTTTATTATCAGCTTAGTCATATTTTTATCCCCAATGGTCTAGATAGTCAGCCTGCTTGGTCCAAATCTATAGAATAAAACTGAACACCCTAAAAATCCACCTTAATAACTATTCTTATCACATAAACATGCAAGATGCACCCTTTGCATCTGTCCTTCAATATATCATTCAGATTAATGACCTTTTTTTCTATGCCTCTGGTTTCTTAATGATTTGTCATACTACTCCTTAAGGATTGGTTATTCTGCATGTTTCAACCTGGACTGTTTTATTGCCCCAACCTCAAAAGAAAAAGGAAAGATACACTCAAATCTTGTGATTTTTTTACCCACAGAAATTGCTGGATCACTGCCAGCCTTTGGTCCTGATACCCAATCAGAGCTGCCCACATCTTTTGCTGATATAACAGAGGTGAGTTTGTTGTCCTTTTGTTCTTTAAATAGGAACAAAGTCTCAAAACCTTCCATTAAAGAACAAATCAGCTTAGGAACTGAACAGAGCAAAATCCCCTTTGCAATGCTAATTATATTCTTTTCTGTTTTTTACAAGCAGCACTTGCTTAACCCATTTACAGTATCTGTATTAATAAAATATAATACAACTTGCATTTCAAATATCTCAAAGTTCAAAGTTTCCTTCAATTTAGTTAGATTTTTGTTTCAATTAGAATCAGGATGGCCTCTGTTTTTAATGAAACAAACATATTTTCATGAACTGAAAAGAATAATTAAAGCAGAACATATTATTTAACTTTGACTTTCAGAAATATGTATAAACACGATCATACTTTATAAATTTGTTTTTATGTCATGTCTTAAGGATTTACCTATGTATTTATTTAAGGGGTTTGATAAATGCAAATTAATGTCTTTAAAAGTAAATAATAAATTTAGTAATAATTTTTGTATTTAATTTAAACCTATGTTTACTTAATTTATGCCAGAAGTTGTCACTGGTGTGCTCATAAATAGAAGTGCTGGATTAAGCTTTATTCCCTCCTAAAATGAAATAATTCATAACATGATTGACATAAATCAAAGTATCTTAGCTATTAGTTAAGTCTATTCAGGCAGATTCAGTTATCCAAGAAGCAATAGATCTTATTTTACCACTGTATCAACGGATATTACCCTTTTAGAACATATTTCTATATCAGAACCTTCCTCCATAGTAGATTCAAGTCAACTACAAAATAGTTTGCTTAAATTTAAAAGAAAATTTTAAAATATGGGTATAGCCCTTCTTATATACATATACATCCTTCTCAACATCTGTCTTGCAAAATTCATTCTTCAGGATGCTACTTTGAGTCCAGAACTTCCTCTTGTTGAACCCCAGCTTGAGATAGTGGACGGAGCAGAGCATGGTCTACCTGGTAAGTTTCTTCTCACAAAGTCTATGTTAGATGACAACATACTCTTTGATGAATCCCATTTGATACTGGCCTCAAAGACCAGTGACAAAGCCATCCTCAACCGAGGAAAAGGTTCACTGCCACCAGCATTTCCAACAGAAAAGCAGTCCATTGAACTACCCTTTCTGCAGAGGAGGACATTCACAGCATCATCCCTTCAGCTCTAGTTCCCAGACCCACAGCCAGCACTGGCAGCCCTTTTCTAATGAACTGGTGAAGGAGGCTGAAAGCAAAACAGCACCAACTGCTGCTCACTCAGAACAACAATCTCCTCTGGGCTTGGAAACTGAGAGTCCATGAGGACAAGGTAGGTCCTAAGGCCCAAGTCCATGACAAGCGGCCATGTCAACAGTGGACTGGGCCTTTACAATCACTATATGTATTCCTGTGCCTCTTACATGCTGACCGTGGATACAGTCTGTTCTACTACACGTGTTTCTTTAGCGTAAATTAGCACGTGTGTAAGTAAGAAAGAATATCAGTAAACACTGAAGTCTTGGTGATTCACTTTTGAATCTCCAAGAAGGTTAATTTTGAGGCAATAGTATCAAACTTTTTCACAGTTAAAGAGAAATATTTAGCAACATGTGAAGACATTAGGGAAGAAAACGACCAAAAATCTTGCAGAGAGCCTTTTTTTAGTGCAAAAAGTAGCTGACTTAGTGGCTCCAAGAACTCCTATTATTTCCATTCTATAGAGCTCTGTGGTAAAAGTACAAGTAAAAAACACAAGCCCTAGGATACAAGGCTGATAAGAATGTACTGTGATGATAAATGCAAATGCCATTGGAGATTTGCTATGACTGGTATATTTAATAAGATTATTATTGTTTTAGTTAGAGGTCTCCACAAAATTCTACAAGTTTTGAGTGAACTACCTTAACTGCATTTCCCTCATAAACACTGTGCAATTATTATGCCATTTTACAGAATGCAAGGGAATACATATATGGCCTGATAGCAGAATTACTTATACAAATTGGATTTCATTTACATGATTATTGGTGAATAAATGTTAACTTCTTGACACGGTTATTTATTGCTGCATTACAAACCATCCCTAAAGTTAGTGGCCTAAACCAATAATCATTTATTTTGCCAATAAATCTGAAATTTGGGCAGGGATCAGCAGGGACAGCTTTTCTCTGCTCCATGTTGTGTCAGCTGGAATATCTCAACTGGTGTTGAAGATCCATTTCCAAAACGGTTCACTCACTGGCTGGCAAATCAGTGCTCACCCAGAGCTGTTGGCTGGGGGCCTCATTTCTTGTCTCTCCACAGGGTTGCTTGGGTTTTGCCACAGAATGGTAGCTGAGTTCAGAGTGTCAGTGTTCTAATATCGTAAGGGCCTAAAAATAGCATCATTTCATCACATTCTAATTGCTAGGCAGCTGTAGAGCCCTTCTAGATTCAAAGGGAGGGGACATAGACCTTCTCTCTTGATGGGAGAAATATCGAAGAATTTAAGCCATTTATAATTAACCACAATCCACATCAACCACTATTTGGGCATCCAAATTATTTTAAGAGTTGGTTGGACAAAACAAAACAAAACTTTTCGTGAAATGATTGATCTTATGAACTCACTGAATACTTTTCTTTCATTCTATCATAAAACTTCCTTATAAGATTAGCATTTCAGCTAGATTAATAAAAATAATAGTATATGATGAAAGCATTATCTTATTTTCAAATTGCTTTACTGTTTCCATTTTATTTATACATTTCTTTTACTCATGAATATACCATAGAACACTAAAACTGGAAGAAATCTTAGAGATGATTTGGTTAAGCTTCGGTGTTTCACAAATGAGAAAACCAAGGCTAGAAATATGAAGTGCCTTGTTCAAGGTCATATCATAGCTTGCGGCACAGCCAGGATCATTATTCAAGTTTTCTACATCTATTATACTATATTTGGCTTAAGTAGCTCCATCCTTTGCAAACAGTATAACCTCAAACTTGCTTTGCCCTCAAACCACAGCCTCTTCTCTATTTCACTACTCTGTCAATTTTTCTAAATTGTCTAGGCTTCTGAGTCTCTATTATGTCGCCTCCTAATCACCACAGGGTTTCACCTCTAACCACACAAAGCAGGGATGTAACTTTCACAAAAGTCACAGATGACTTCCTAATTGATCGATTTAGCAGTCTCATTTCCATCTTCTATTTGACATTTCTGGCACGTGACTCTTGTTAACCACTCCGCTCTTGAAACTCCTACATCTGGGCTTCCATGAAGTGACTCCTTCTTGGTTCTTCTCATATACCCTGCCTACTACTCCTCCATATCCTGCAGTGTGGCTTATTATTAAATTTTTTAAATTTTGCTTATTAAAATCCTACATCATTTAAAGAAGATTTATAGTGATTTACAGACATGGATCAATACAAAAAGATTTTGTATTGATTTTATTTTAAAGAATGGAAAGAAAAATGGAAGAGAAAATAAAACAAAGATTACTCCTTTAGTGAAATGGAGGTGTTTGGGAACTAGATTGATGTGGTGATCACACAACATTGTAAATGTACCAAATGCCACTGAATCATTTACCTTAAAATAGTTAATTTTATGTGTTATAAGTTTCACATCATTTATTAAAATAAGATAACTGTAGGAAAAATCATATACAAAATAAACATCATAGAGTTCTGTAGGTTTGCTTTCGGTGGTTCATGATTTGAGCTTCTTAACAGGCTGTGTAAAGAGGAAAATATAATCAGTCACCTAATATAGATCTGCATGCATACAGCATGGTAATTGCTTAGGAGAAAAATGTATCTGATGAATTCTCATAAGGACAGTCTGGGTCATAGTGCACCATGTCCTGTCCACATGAACCTTCCTACTGTGTAAAACCAGTGTCAAGTGTTTCCTTTAAGGCCCCCCGGACATGTTCAATGAATGCCAAAGCCCAGTTCATTACAGAACTTCCAGGAGGCACTAGGTGCTGACAGTTTGCCTTAATTCAAGAATTGATTTTGCATTATTTAGAGGAATAGCTGTGCTGTCTAACCTTCAGTCAATGCTCTATAAGTAAAAATTATATCTCATAATTGAGCTTTTGATTTGTATTGAGCAAGAAGAGTTATATTTGCTGACCTGGATCTAGAGTGCAAATATTCCATATTGACAAGAGCAGATCCATATGCTTTCATAATCAGCCCAAATGGGAGTAGAAATGACATATCTTAATGAAAATTGGAAACCCTAACTGGGAAGCATTGCTGATAAAAAGACAGTTATACATGGAAAATAGAAAACAAACAAACAAAAAAAGAAGTGGAGGGGCACTCTGGACAAGAACAAGGCTTCCCTCCCTCATAAAACAATTCTGGCTTTTTCCCAAGTACAGGTAAAATGAAAATTAGGGCTCCAAAATCCTGCACCACAGTATCAGTGAGATAATTTTAGCATGGAAAATTTTTGAGGTTAGTGTCACCAAACACCCACCAGGCCATTAAAATCTCAGTAAAGCACTCAAAGAAATCTTTCAGCTTCAGCAGTTTAACTTAGTAGTTAATTCTGAGATAAAGTATTTGCAAAATATGCATCTAGGACACTAAAAGAATTGGTATGTTGTATAGAATTGTGGGGTCTTCTATTGTTACTGTTTTTTATAGTAGCTGATCCCAAGCCATTCTTTTCTGTAGAGCCATTTATCTGTTAAGATCACTCCCATCGGCTGGGCGCAGCAGCTCATGCCTGTAATCCCAGCACTTTGGGAGGATGAGGCAGGCAGATCCCTTGAGGTCAGGAATTCGAGACCAGCCTGGCCAACGTGGTGAAACCCTGTCTCTACTAAAAATACAAAAATAAGTCAGGTGTAGTACTGCATGCCTGTAATCTCAGCTATTCAGAAGACTGAGGCAGGAGAATTGCTTGAATGGGGAGGCAGAGGTTTCAGTGAACCAAGATCGCACCACTGCACTCCAGCCTGGGTGACAGACCGAGACTTTGTCTCAAAAAGATCACTCCTATTTCATAAAAATGAGTCAGCCACATATAGGAGAAACTTGATATTCTGTCCTTCACACAACATGTATCCAACTTGTTCAAAAATAGTATCAATTCACAGGGTAAAAATTTTTTTGTGGTTTGGTTTGGTTTAGACGTGTGTAGGCGACAATACATTTCTCTTTTAGCTCATTAGAATGATCATCTGGTCTATCAGGAGAGAAGTTCTTTAGTGTCCTCCCTCCCAAATTACAGACTTTTTCACTTGCAACACATTCCATTTACAGTAGAAACCAGTCTCTTAATAAATTGCAGTATTTTAAGTGAAGAAGCAAGCTTTAAGCAGAGCTACTGTACTATTGGGCATTGTTTTGTCTTTTATTGCCCATCTAGGTAATACGTTGAAATTAACACACTTCCTACTTTTCTTTATCTCACCTCAGCCTTTGACTCTGTCAAAAGGAATCCGTGACATGAGCTAAACTGAATGAACTCAATATAAAACCAAGCTGCTAATGTTCCATGTGGTCAGGGACAGTCATCTGTCTCTATTCATTCCTATATTGGCAGTGTCCAGCCAGATGCTATATTAAAAATTAATATATGTTAAATTAATTAAAGCAGTGAATGAATGAATTTGTATTACAATATCTCCATGAAAGTCAGAGTTTATTGGAATAATCTAGTTGTCTTTTTAATCTGTCCAGTAAAAAACTTAGAGCCAAATCAATGTTCTAGAAGCAGTATTTGGCTATCATTTCTGGTCACACCACTCACCATTGCCAAAATTTGTCATTCATTGTCATGCTCTTGTGCTTTTACACAGTTACTTTTTCTTGTGCCTATAATACTCTTCCATTCTTCCAGCTTGATGACCTCCAACTCATATTTTAGTTTCAGCTAACGTGCTACCTTCTCTGTGAAGTTTTCCCCAACCGCTCCCTGAAAAGGATTTATAATTACCATCTGTTCCCTGATTCCACAGCAAAAAGTCATCTAGACCTCCATCAAACATTTACCATACAGAATTGAAACTATTGCTATGCATGTCTGGAATCCCTCCAAGACTGAATTCCTGAAGTGAAAAGATATGCTCTTATTCCTTTTTTTAAAATTCCTGTGCTAAGCTCAGTGGCTGGCATATAATTGCAGTTTCATAACTATTTGTAACTGCTGTCGACCTTATTGGGCCTGTCAGTACTATCATCTCAGACAGGAAATGCCTGGAGGATACGTGCCTTCCCTGTGCTGGTACCCACGTAGTTCCAGCCTCACGTGTAGGGCAATGTCCCTTATTGGTAAACACTTTCATCAAAATGAGAGTGCTGAAGAACTTTAATCAGCTCCACCTCATGTGATGTACCAACTACCACATTGATTACATGTAGGTATGCAGGGAAAGAAATTTGCAATAAGCCTTTCTCCTAGCGCAAAAATGGACACTTCCGGACTCAATCAGGAAGGCTTGGCAAAGATGTTATTTAAATTGCTCCACTTTAGGATGAAAGGATAATAGTAAGACTTGAAAAGAGTTGTAAGAACAACTCAACTGAACTGAGTTTAGGCAACAGTGGTCAATATTTTTGCCTGTTCTTTCCTACCAGGGAGCAAGCTTTTCTTAACAGGAGTATATTGTTTATAAAAATTATTCTGAGTGGTCTACAAGAAAAATGTCATCCAAAGAAAAGAAAGAATGGCCATTCAACAAAACTTCCAATTGCACCCCATCCCTAGATACAATCTTTACAATGCCCAGGAAAAGATGAAAAGTAAAATGACATTCTTTCAACTCTCAAATTTGGTACTTCTAGATTTAGCCTAGAAATGTCAGGTGACTTAATACATCCTTCAATATTTCAGTTTGGGAAATTCAGTACCCTGCCTCAAATGTTGGCAATTGCCAAGAAAATTGTTTTGACTTTCTGCCCTCTAGTGAACTGATATTATTCCATCTCCCTTCCTGAATCTGTTCCCTTCTTTCACCCCCTCTTCATTCTGGAGGTAGATATTTCTATGAGTAGATCAACTTTATTGTGAGTTGAGTTGATAAGGACAGGAGGAAGCCATAGTGCAGCACCACCCAGTCACCAACCTCAAGTTATTACATAGCTGTCCTGTCTTGACATGTCAGTCACATCCTTTGCTAGAAACTTCTCCCTAGCCAGTGCTATCTTGGTCATTCCCTGTTGCATCATGCTGTTAAGCCCTCATTCTCTCAAAGCCCTCTTCGTGACCACCCTTTTTCCAGGCTGCTCCCAACTCCTTTTCCAAGTCACAGTCCAATTTTTATGAAGAGTAGTGATCTGTTTAATCTCTTTCCAACATTAAAGTGAACAGAGAGAAAACCAGCACACAGCAGCTCAGGCCAGGAGTAGAGGCTTGCACCATGCCACAGAGCTCTGCAGCCCCTCAACAGACTACCTGGAAGCTGGCTTGGTTCTGTTTCCTTTCACACTCGCTAGCACTGAAACAATTAGGATAAACCTATTGAGCACTATTCCCTGATCATCCCTCAGTAGTAAACAGCTCTAATGACAAAGAGAACAGCCCTGCTTGAATAAACTTTTAAATGCTTTTCAAAATTAAGCAATTGTGACTATTTTAACAAAAATCTTTAATCTTAAAAATATATCACTCAGTTATCATATGTGGAAAATTAAGAACTTTTTTGAGAAAGGTTACTGAAGGCTTAAGGAAGAAAGACCTAAATCCTCACTGTGATGGTATTTGGAAGGTAATTAGGTCAAAGGTAAGAGCCTTTGGGAGGTAATCAGGTCATGAGGGCCAAGCCCTTATAAGAAGAGACGAAAGAGGGATGATTTCTCTCTCCCTTTCTCTCTCTCTCTCTCTCTCCTGTCTCTTCCTTTCTCTCCCTCTGTCTCCCTTTCTCTCTCTCCCTTTCTGCCATGTGGGGATACAACTAGAGGACAGCTGCCTACAAACTAAGAAGAGTGATCTCTCTAGGCACTGGTTTTGCTGGTGCCTTGATCTTGGACTTCATGGCCTCCCGAGTTGTGAGAAAGAAACGTCCATTGTTTGAGTCATCTGATCTATGGTATTCTTTATGACAGCTGTCAAAGATGCAATCCCAATTTAAATAACAATGCCCCTTACATATGTCTTAGATGTTTCCAAGGCCTAAATTTGGGGGTAAATTGAAATGTCATATTGAGAACTGTCAACAACTAATAGTTGTTAATAACTAATTAAAAACACCAGAACTTCAACATTCACTATTCTTTGTTCAACAAGCACAAAGTCTGGCTCTGAAAGGAAGATTAAGTTCACAAGAGACCGCAGTGCACTTCCCATCTACTTCCTTTATTCAAGACCTACACATATGAAATAGTGAACAATGTAAGATGTTATGTATAAAATATAAATACTACTTAAACTTTACATAGACTAAACAGAGGTACATAATTATTTTAGTTCAGAAGAGAAGAAAAACATGAGAAGCAGAGATATCAAAGAAAGCACTCATGGAGCTTTACTTGGGTCGAGAAGGGTATAAAGGACTTTCATGAAGAGAGAGGAGATGACCTTCCAAGTATAATAAGTTTCATAAGCAAAGCTGTAGAGATTGGAGTTTCAGGGAAGAATGCTGAGAAATAAGTAGGGAAGGATATGTATCAAGCAGGACTTTAAAAGTCAGAAAAAGGAGTTTGTTCTGGGTTTTCAGAAAATGAGGGGAGTAATGAAAATGGGGCTTAGGGAAAGTTTGTCTGCCCACAGCTTGGTGGGTGAAAAGTAGGGAAGTGGAGGATTTTGTTCTGTATTTGGTGTGAAGCTTTGGGAGCATGGATGCAGAAGGAAGGAAGATGATACAAGAGATATTTTATTTAAAAAGTAAAATAAATTCGGGACTACTTTGGATAATGGTGGATGGCGAAGGATAGGTCAAAGAGTCTGGATCACCATGAAATGAAACACCCCCATAGTCATCTATGTTATACATGAGACACCAAATTTCTTTTCATGCTGGAGTTGAAAATCTAATGGAACACAATGGGGCGGGGGGAGGGAGGTTTATTTAAGGAGTTGACTCATATTCTTGTGGAGGCTGGCAAGTTCAAAATCTGCAAGCTAGGTGACAGGCTGGAAAACCAGGGAAAGTTGCACTTTGATGCAGTTCTTGTTGCAGTCGATGGTCCGAAGGCCATCTGCTGGCAGAATTCCCTTTTCCTCTGCAGACATCAGTCTTTTTCCTATCGAGGCCTTTAGCTAATTGGATGAGGCCCACTCACATTATGTAGGGTAATCTGCTTTAGTCAGAGTCCACTGATTTAAATGTTAATCTCATCTTTTAAAATACCTTCACAGAAACATCTACAATAATATCTGGGTACTGTGGCCTAGCCAAGTTGACACATCAAATTAATCATCACAGTATGTCTCGAATGAGCTCAGCATAGTTGGAAAAAAACAAGGAGCCTTATATGTTATGTCAGCACCATAGATGCAAAGACAGAACTAGAACAGACAAAATCAAGTCACAATTCAACAATCCATCTGGTGCAAAGAGAAAGTGGTTTGCTTGACAGGATGCACTTAATTATAATATAGAAGACGTGTTTGTCGTTAATGGTAGTGGGTGTCCATTCCTGAGGAACTGGAAGGAGCTCGTAGCAGAAGAGAGGATAGGAAATATGTACTCAATAATGGAACGAGAATAGAGAGAAAGTTGTTCAGAAGGGGCTGGCGTAGGTTAGGTGGTCAAAGTGGCATCTAACCAGTTCCACAATTTTCTATTCTCCCACTAATCACTTCTCAAGTGATCAAGACATGGTGTTTTCATAGCTACAAAGGTTTCTGTATCATATTCCCTTGTCTGGACTCAAATGAGGTAACATCACAGTTAGGGTGGGAAGTCAGGTGTGTCTGCCTCTTTTGCCTTTCTTTTTTTTTTTTTCGAGATAGAGTCTTGCTCTGTCACCCAGGCTGGAGTGCAATGGTGCAATCTTGGCTCACTGCAACCTCTGCCTCCCGGGTTCAAGCGATTCTCCTGCCTCAGCTTCTTGAGTAGCTGGGACTGCAGGCACGTGCCACCATGCCCAGATAACTTTTTGTATTTTTAGTAGAAATGGGGTTTCACCGTGTTACCAGGATAGTCTCGATCTCCTGACCTCATGATCTGCCCACGTCGGCCTCCCAAAGTGCTGGGATTACAGGCGTGAGCCACCATGCCTGGCCGCCCATTTTTACAGAAAGTGAGAAGCACCCTTCATGTTAATGGTTTGAGGCCAGAGAATAACCAAGCACAGACAAAGCCACCTGTGAGACTATGAGGAAGGAATGTCACCTTGGGTTCCATTGCAGGGAATTGCCTTAGTACAGGTATGCAATGTGATCAACATTTTAATCAAAGAAGTAGTTCTTGCATTGAGGGAAATGACATCTTCGAAGTCCTAAGGTAGAAATAAAAAGAATATATGTAATGGATTGGGGGGCATGGATAGACACTCCTGTGAATAATCTCCTTCAGTTTTTATATTTTAAGAAAATGAAACAGCATTTGTGAAGGTGTCAGTAGATTCCAAGTTGCGTGCAATTGTCAGTTTATGGGAGAGGAGTCTACACAGCCAACTGAGCAACCTTCTGGAATTGTTATGCACTTCTGCTCAAAGTGACAGGTCACATCATCCATCTGACCTTAAATATGTAAAAGGCAGGAATGAGATTGTGTGTGTGTGTGTGTGTGTGTGTGTGTGTGTGTGTGTGTGTGTGTGTAGAGGTGGGGTCTCCTAATGTTGCTCAGGCTGCTCCCAAACTCCTGGGCTCAAGCAATCCTCCTGCCTCAGCCTCCCAAAATGTGGGGATTATAGACATGAACCACCACTGCTGGCCTGGGAAAATGAGATTTCCATCTTTAAATAGGTCCCATTAATCTCAAAGGGAATTTAACATTTTGACTATTGAATAAACCAAACGATAAGAGGATTTTCAGCTTCTTCCTCTATTTTTCTTCCATGGCACTGAATGAGATAGAAAAATAACTCTTCTTTGCTAGTTGGCCCGTTCTCTGTATTGCCAGGTTAAGTAAAATCCTTGCCAGACAATGTGTTTGAGCAGGAGCTTTATGCTATTTGAAATGCTGGAACAAGTGCTAATCCACAGAATTTTAATAATATGCTTACTAAATATCATCCAAAGTCAGCATTTCCAAAACTCGCCAAACCTCATTGATAGGGATGAAACAAATGAAAGCATTTTCAGAGAAGTAAATGAATACGTCTATTTGTATTTGTAAGTTTGTTTCTTTGCTTTGAATGACCATATGTTTATTGTTTTTTGGTTTATTTCATAAATCATATATATTTAAGGTAACAACATAATGCATTAATATACATATATAGTAAACTTATTACTACAGTCAAGCTAATTAACATTGTTTCTCTTCACATAGTTACCTGTTTTGGGTGTGTGCTAAGAACACAAGATCTACATATGTTTATTTTATTTTATTTTATTTTATTTTGTTTTATTTTATTTTTGAGACCAAATCTCGCTGTGACACCCACACTGGAGTGCAGTGGCGCAATCTCAGGTCACTACAGCCTCCACCTCATGGGTTCAAAAGATTCTCCTGCCTCAGCCTCCTTAGTAGCTGGGATTACAGGCACACACCACCACACCCAGCTCATTTTTGTATTTTTTGTAAAGACAGGGTTTCACCATGTTGGCCAGGCTGGTCTCAAGCTCCTGACCTCAAGTGATCTGCCCACCTCGGCCTCCCAAAGTGCTGGGATTACAGGTGTGAGCCACCGCGCCCAACCAAGATCTGCATATGCTTAGAGTTTAAGAAAATATATCTCTTTAGATCTTCAAACCAATCTTCACTCTATGGGATAGCAAGTTTGTCATTGATTTAAGGGCTTTTTATGAGAGTTTGCAATAATTTTGTCAGACTGTATATCTGGGACATTTTTGAATGATCTTTTAGTAAATTTCTTCAACTTGGAAGGCCAGAGTATCTCAAGGGTACTAAGCAAATTATGTGCCTCCCTTTTTGTTTTAAGCATCTTATGTGTGTTAAATTTAAATAAACGTAGTTGTACATGATGCTTTACAGTATTTGAGAAACAAAAATTAGCCAGGCACAGCGGCACATGTCTGTAATTACTACTCGGGGGGCTGAGGCAGGAATGCAGTGAGCTATGATTGTGCCATTGCACTCCAGCCTGGGCAACAGCATGAGACCTTGTTTCTAAAAAGGAAAAAAAAAAATGCCAGAAACGTTACAGCTGAGAGAACTGGCAGTGGTAAGGAGAAAGAAGACCAGAGGAAGGAAAAGTGAGATAGAACAAAACTGAAATAGCTAAAAGGGCCTTTTAATGGTGGGAAATCTTTGTTTCAATCATTGGATGTGACAGAAGAGGGCTGAGCAAGGCTTAAGACCTTGGAGGTGGACCAGTAGTGATCGGTACTGAGCGAGACATCCATGGAAGACACAACCATCAATGCTGGGGACACAGTGGCTTCCTGGAAAGGAAACTGGAACTGCAACTTGGGCATTTCCCTGGGAGAACCGATTTAAACGAGTAATGTTTCATGAAGAACCTGAGGTGGGAAAGAGGACCTGCTAGTTCAGGGAAAGGAGGCAAGCAGAACTAGTTAAGGGAAGAGGGTTCATCTTTCAAGCCGGACAAAGCCAGACTGCTATTGTGCTGTGTACCTGTAATCTGCTAGCTTTCTTGTAAGTTTCACTCATGATTTCCACATTGCTCTAAGGAGCTGAATATTTTCAGTGGTATCCCATAGAAATAAAAGTGAGAACACTTAAACAACAAGACTTGAGTGTCAGACTGAAGTTCAACGATCCTTCCCATCTTCCTGGGGGCAATGACAGAGGATGAAGAGTCATAGGAGGCCTTGGCTGAATTTCAGCTCAGGTGAATCTTTTCGCTGAACACCCCTCCCAGGGAGTTTTTTTCCTTCTTAGGGAAAGAGGAATTTAGGCCTCACCAAAGAAACACAGGTAACTAGTATTGCAATACCTAGGACTTAACTGCCCTATTCAATATGGAAAATAGAACCTGCTGCTCGGCATGACTCAACTGTAAGTGCCCTTCATTCCAGGCTAAAAACAAAAGAAAAAACTGATTGTGAGAAAACTTTCCTGAGATGTAATTATAAGTTAAAAGTCTCATTTATGGTGCAGTTTGATACATTGTTTCATTATATATGAAAGGTACAAAATTCTCCTGTTTCATTAGAATCATCTGAGGTTTTGTTGGTTTGACTGCCTGTTTTATTTGTTTTCTTTTTGCTTTTAAGTTTGCAGCCTTCACATGCAAACTAATGTATTTCTCATTTCATTTCTCCCCTAGGGAATCTCATTTTTTCTCCTCATAGTTAACATATTCTGCTTCCTCCTATGCAGGCTGGGCAAGAGATCCAATTTGACACTTTATGCAGTTTATGGCAATATTCCAGTAATGATATATTTCAGCCTTCATTATTGATAACCACTTTGCTTGATAAGGACGAGTTATATTACCTGCATCATTCTCCTCTACGGCCATTTTCCCAATTTCAAATTTTTCTCACAAATTCATGCTCAGCAATAAAGTATCTTTCTGCAGATCCTCTTCCAGATCTGAGCCTTCAGTGTCCTCCACCAATTCAAAGCCAATTTGCCCATGATTTGATGGACTTGTTTTTCTCCCCTCAATCTTTATTGTAATAATTATTAAGATCTTCAGTCCATACTGGGATTTTTTTTTTCAATTCCTTAGAATCTTTTTTCATGAATTCCTACGAAGACTTGGCTGACTCTTTCTTATTCCTCTTCACCTAATCTCAATGCACCATGTGAGTAACACGCACCACCCAAGTAGGGCTGGGATTAGAGTGCAGCGAGTGAGGCACTAGTGTCAGGTGCAACATTTAAAGGGAGCCAAAACCTCAGGAATCAAGATATTATGTAAATGTAATATTTCAAAAAATTAAAGTACCAAAGTACCAAAAAAAAAAACCATGGTACATAGCTTATCATTTACCATGATGAACACATGTCAAAATTGTAAATAAGGATTGGCTGTTGTTTGTTTTATTGTACTATTTTGTGACAGGAGCAGTCATTTCCAATCTGCCCATGGTTCCTGGCCTGTGAGGCCCTTTCATCCCTCTTCAGGTGGATTTATAAGGGTTGACATGGGCACCAACAGATGAGGCAACGTGAGACTTCATATATTGTTATGTTTTCTTTTATTAACACATTAGCACTTTTATTAACTTTTTCTTTTTGGTTCAAAATATGAGAGAATATTTTGATAAGTGCATAAAGAGGTGCACATTTTCCCTTTTGCCTCAGGATTCAGTATGGCTCAGCACAAACAGAACAAAGTCTCGCCAAAACCGGGTCCTATAAAGGAACTGCTCTCCAAGCTTTGTCCAGTCTGGAGCCAGATAATGGAATAGTAGGATTGAAATAGTCCATAAAACAACAGAAGCAATATACATAGAGTATTTATGAGGATAAGAAAAGGATTTGTTTTATATCACTAAAGCATTCTCTTAGATCAGAAATTTATTACTTTTTTTCATGTATTAATTGAAATATAAATACTTTTTAGCAGGATTCTGCAATTGGCTTCTTTTTTTTTTCTTCCCTAATGACTCAGCCAATCTGTTTAAAGTTATGATCTCTGATCTGGCCCCACCCGGAAAATGCTGGCTACCTGTGTATATTCCCTAGCCAGGCAGTTCTGCCTCTCTCTGCCTCTTTAACCATACAAGGGACACCCTGGTTCTCTGCCTACTGCATCCTGTCTTCCAGGGCCAGCGTTTTAAAGTCCCTTTTTGGTGGGAAGGTTCTCTTCCTTGGTTGATCCATATCATTCAGAATCTAACCAGAAAAACAAAACCACTTCAGACATGAGGTTACCGTATTCTGGGCCAAAATCACAAATATCAGGAATTTCAAATGGCTCAAACTATTGTTTACAAAAAAATGAATTTATCTTTATTTGTTTATATTTAAATGACAAAATTGTATATATTTATTGTGTGTAACATTGCATTAGGCTGTTCTTGCATTACTATAAAGAAATACCTGAAGTTGGGTGATTTATAAAGAAAAGAGATTAAATTGGCTCATTGTTCTGCAGGCTGTACAAACACGGCACCAACATCGGCTTGGCTTCTGGTGAGAGTCTCAGGAAGCTTGTAATCATGGTGGAAGGTGAGGTGGGAGCAAGCATGTCACATCGCAAGAGTGGGAGCAAGGGTAGGGGAAGGTGCCATGCTCTTTTAAACAACTAGATCTCACACGAACTACCAGAGCAAGAACTCAATCATAGCCAAGGGGATGGCACTAAGCCATTCATGAAGGGTCTGCCCCCGCAATCCAAACACCTTCACCAGGCCCCAACTCCAACACTGGGGATTTACATTTCAACATAAGATTTGGAGGGGATAAATATCCAAACTATATCAAACATGATATTTTGAAATATGTACACATTCTGTAATACCTAAATCAAGCTAATTAGCATATGCATTATTTTGCATACTTATCATTTATTTGTAGTAAGAACACTCTCTACTTGTAGGAATTCAACTTTTTAAAAATTCCTCATACAGTGTAAGTGAGATCATATGGTATTTGTCTTTCTGTGCCTGGCTTATTTCCCTTAACATCATGTCCTTCAAGCTCATCCATGTTGTTACAAGTGACAGCATTTTCTTCTTTTTTAAGACTGAATAGTTTTTCATTGTGTGGACAATTTTGTTTATCCATCCACTTGTTAGTGGACACTTAGCTTGATCCCATATCTTGGCTTTTATTAATAATGCTGAAAAGAACATGGGAGTGCAAGTATCTTTTCAAAATATTGATTGTATTTGCTTTGTATATATACTCACTAGTGGGATTGCTGAATAACAGAGTAGCTCTATTTTTAATTTTTTGAGGAACGTCCATACTGCTTACACTAATTTAAATGGTTACACTAATTTAAATTCCCTAGAACAATGTGCAAATGTTCCCTTTTCTCCTCATCTCACCAGCACTTTTTATCCTTTGCCTTTTTGATAATAGCCATTCTAAGAGGTATGAGGTGATATATTGTTGTGGTTTTAATTTGCATTTCCCTGATGATTAACGACGTTGAGCAGTTCTTCATATACCTGTTGGCCATTCGTGTGTCTTCTTTTGAGCAGTAACTGTTTGTGTGCTTTGCCCATTTTTTAGTCAGGTTATTTGTTTTTTTGCCATTGAGTTGTTTCAGTTTCTTATATATTTTAAATATTAATTGCCTATCACATGTATGGTTTAAAAATATTTTCTCCCATTTCTTAGGTTTCTCTTCACTCTGTTTCCTTTGCTGTGCTAAAGGTTTTTAGTTTGATGTGATCCTGTTTGTCTGTTTTCACTTTTGCTGCCTGTGCTTTTAGAGTTGTATCCAAAAAAATCATTGCCCAGACCATTGTCATGGAGATTTTTTCCCTTGTGTTCTTCTGGTAGATTTAGAGTTTCAGGTTTTATATTTAAGTCTTTAATCCATTTTGAGTTGATTTTTGTATATGGTGTGAGATGAGGGTCTAATTTCATTCTTCTGCAGGTGGATAGCCAGTTGTCCCAAAACCGTTTATTGAAGAGACTGTCCTTTCCCCATTCTGTGTTCTTGGCAACCTTATCAAAAATCAATTGGCCTTAAATGTGTGCATTTTATTTCTGGATGCTCTATTCTATTCCACTGGTCTGTATGTCTGTTTTTATGCCAGTACCATGCTATTTTGATTACTATAGCACACGTCATTTTACTTCAAAACTGTCCCTTTATTAGCTGCACTTAATTAAAATAGAAGGCTCTCTCCCTATATATTAATTCTAAAGTTGCTATAGGATTGCTTATTCATTATACTGCTTAGCATTTTATTGAAACCGATAGATTTGGGTGCACCAGGGATATATCTCCTTGTGCACCCAAATCTATCGGTTTCAATAAAATACTAAACAGCATGATCATTTAAGGTAGTTCTCATTTAGTGCTGACATCTTCTTGATGTGGTTATCCGTTTTAGCTGCCCTTGAATTGCAGCAATTTCACTCTTTCTTTTTACACTAACTCTTATCCATTTCCTTGTTTTCCTCTGCCCCAGGGACATTCTCTAGATGAATGGATGACTGACTAAATGGATGGAGGGATGGATAATGGCAGATGAGTGGATGTCAATGATAATGATGATGTCACTGGATTTTAAAGATGAGGGTGTTCCTCACCCTTTCTTTTGGTGACAGTGGAGACTATATAAAGTGCTATGGTTAATGCAGAATCATAGCTACAAAATGTGAACCTCCTCAATGTAACATTTTCTCTTCAAACCATAGTTAAAATATTACATTAAAAGTAAAAAGAGGTGATTTGCTCAGAAAAATAGTCATTATTTGGGCATTCTTTGTTGCAGGTGAGGAGAGTTGTTTGAATATATATATAAAAATTTTTTTTGAGACAGAGTCTCGCTCTGTCACCCAGGCTGGAGTGCAGTGGCACTATCTCAGCTCACTGCAACCTCTGCCTCCTGGGTCAAGCAATTCTCCTACCTCAGCCTCCTGAGTAGCTGGGATTACAGGCGCATGCCACCATGCCAGGCTAATTTTTGCATTTTTAGTAGAGACAGGGTTTTACTATGCTGGCCAGGCTGGTCTTGATCTCCTGACCTTGTGATCCACCCGCCTTGGCCTCCCAAAGTGGAATATATTTTCTTAATTCAGATGGTAAATTACAGTCTGTTGCCTGAATTATTCAGATTTTCTTCTTAACGTTCACATGACCTTAGCATTCAGGCTTTGCAGAATGCTATAAATTCTTCCCCCACCACCACCTTCATCCTACAATATATCATATAAAGCTGAATTTTTAATGGCTTAATGTTAATATATGATTAGGCTATGATTTCTTCAAATTCAGTTTGTTTTCCTTAATCCTGAAAATTTCTCGAAATCTTCTGTAAAATAAAAGTGGAAGAAATATCATATTTTAAATACAATTGTCAATACCAAGGGTGTGAAATTAATCAGGCATGTAATGCACTAAAGGCAGCTCAAGTACCTTTTATAAATCACTTGAGGATGAGTAATATTTAGAAATTTGAGTTTGAAATAGCTCCTTCTGGAACTACTAAAGTGTCCCCCAAAAAGTTGATGCTTCTAAACTATCTTTAAAAAACAGAAATTTAGAATTAATCTCTTGCATTCTTTCCTTCTTTGCACTCAACAATTCCCTCTAGCTGATAGAATGTGATGTGCTGTAGTAACATCTTCAAAACATGTATTTACAGAACCAACTTACAGAATGCTTTGAGGCAGGAAGCAATTATTTTAAGTGACTGAAATACAAATATCTTCTATTACTGTAACTTGGCAAAAGCACTAAAGACTATCTTACCAGTTCTTTTTTTATGAGGGATTTATATTCCATTAAGATCTAAGTAAAGAAAGATGTTGACCAGCTCAGACTGACAACACCTGGAAATTCAAACATGATTTTTCACATGTATTTGCTTTTTAACAAGTTCTTCAGCTACACAGCAGAAAAAGTCATTTATTTTTCCCAAATGACACTCCCTGATATAAAATGCATTTTAAATGTCAAATGGAAGAATGCCTCTAAAGAAACTTCAATGTGATCACATTATAGATTTTTCACTCATCAGAGTTCAAAGCTACTGACTAAAGTTGAATTTTCTTCCCTTTAATTAAATTAACTCTAAAGCAGCATTTCCTCTTTATGGATTTTACTAGATTTTGGTATTAAGCATAGAATGTTTGTGCGGTTCTTCTTGACCTAAGACTTTACCAGCAGACTAGCTATAATGAAGAGACACCTGTGGATCATTAGGATGTAAGAGGCTTGAGGGCAGAAGGAAAATGCTGTATTATATCCTCCACAGGGGCAGATCAGGACCAGTGCTTCATCGCAGTGCTTCGTCACTAAATTTCCCCATGACAAATTGTGGAACCTTTCCTCTACCAGTGTTCTCAAACTCTTCCATGAATCAGAATCCCACTAAAGGCTTCTTAAAACACTGACTACTGGGCCTCACCTTCAGTCTTACTGACTTAGTAGGTCTGGGATCGGAGCAAATTTGCATTTCCAACACACCCACAGGGTTCTCTAGAGGGACAGAACTAATAGGACATATGCATATATGAAAGGGAGTTTATTAAGGAGAATTGGCTCACATGATCACAAGGTGAAGTCCCACGACAGGCCATCGACAAGTTGAGGAGCAAGGAATCCAGTCCGAGTCTCCAAACCTCAAAACTAGGGAAGCCAACAGTGCAGCCTTCAGTCTGTGGCCAAAGGCCTGAGAGCCACTGGTGTAAGTCCAAGAATCCAAAACCTGAAGAACTTGGAGTCTGATGTTCAAAGGTGGGAAGCACCCAGTACAGGAGAAAGAGGAAGGCTAGAAGACTCAGCAAGTCAGCCTCTCCCACCTTCTTCTGCCTGCTTTATCCTCGCCACCCTGACAGTTTTTGGATGGTGCCCACCCCAATTGAGTGTGGGTCTGCCTTTCCCAGCCCACTGACTAAAATGTTAATCTTAATCTCCTTTGGCAACATCCTCACAGACACACCCAGGAACAATACTTTGTGTCCTTCAATCCAGTCAAGTTGACAATATTAACTATCACACCCCCCTATATTATGAATATCCTGCTCTCTTCCATGCCTTTGCACATACTGTTTTCTTTTCCTGATATACCTTAAAGGTTTAAAACTTCATGTTTAAGTTTTTTTAGAAAAATGTTTCATAAAGTTTAATATACAGTAAATCAGGACGGATTATCTTTTATATATATCTAATGTATATTGCCCTCTTTTTCATATTCATAAATCAAATTTCTCCTTCAAATTTGCACATTTTGTGGCACATCTTTTTCAATATTCTCCATTCCATAAGTGTGTGATCGTGTCTGAAACTATCCTGCTTGAAGCCTATTAGACATAGTTGACCAGACCTACTCTTCAGGTGGTACCCGAGTAGCTAATCCCCCAATACAGTGTGGAATCAGATATTCATTTCTCATCCTTGATTCATTCTTCTTTTTCTTATTACAAATACTTTGACTCTTCAGACTTTCAGTTTCTCCATTTGCCTCATTAATTTCAGCATTAGCCTCACAAAGGCCTGTGGTTTAACAGAGTGAGTGGCTCTTCTGAGACAAAGTTCATTGTTAATAAATATAGTTACTCTTTTGTTGTGAATTTGTATTAGGAATATAAATAAGGCTTTTGCTAAATTGGCAGAATTGCTACCATTAAAATATCCCTGATGTAATTTTCCTTAACTCAAAACTTCTACAGTCTGTGTTTTCATTGCAAAAAGGAATATCTGGACTCCTTGCTTGTCATTTACTAAAATCTCAGCTTCTGGACTCTCCCCAACCAGACTGGGGTGGGAAGGAGATTGTGAGTAGACTTGCTTTACTCAGCGCTTCAGACAGTTATACCACTTGGGAAATGGGATAAAAGTGATTTGGAGATCCACTGTTGACCATAGAAGACTGTCCTTCCTTTTATATAATGTATTAGGAAATCCACGTGCCCCTGACCAGCAGGGTCATTGTCCTGTGCAACAAGTGGCATTAATTCACAAAGGTTGAGCACTGCCACTTCATTGGAAGTCCCCTCTCCCCACCCCTTTTCCATTCAACTCTACACAACATATATTGGCTGTAGCACCTTGCCAAGCTACCAACTGTCCTTTGAGACTATGAGTATATTGCCCCAATGTCAGCCTTATTGAGGACCTCATCACTGATACTATATTGAGTTTATTAATCATAGTGGGGCGCAGTGGCTCATGCCTGTAATCCCAGCACTTCAGCAGGCTGAGGTGGGCAGATTCCTTGAGCCCAGGTGTTTGAGACCAGCCTGGGCAACAGGGTGAAACCCTGTCTCTACAAAAAGTAGAAAAAAAAATAGGTTGGTATGGTGGCACACACCTGTAGTCACACCTACCTGGGAGGCTGGGGTGGGAGAATGACCTGAGCCTGAGGAGGTGGAGGCTGCGGTGAGTCATGATCATGTCACCGCATTCCAACCTAGGCAACAGACAGAGACCTTGTCCTCTCCACCCCCCAAAAAAGTGTTTATCTTTCTATGCCACAGTTTGTCTATCTGCAGACTGGGGATGATAATACCTTATAAACTGGCTGTGACATTTAGGTATGACGTACACCAAAGGTGCTCAATAAATTGGAGTTATTGCAGTATTTTTAACTACTGTAATCACCTGAGGAAGGGAATATATTTATCTTATTTATTGTTATTGCCCCAGTGACTCACAAGTACATGGAAGATAGTAGATATTCAATAATTTTTGTTTAATAAATACAAGAATCCATACATGAACGAATGAATGAAGCCCTGGCAAAGAGTAAAACAACAGCTTTTGGCTGTTTTGTGGAAATAAAAGGGGTATGTTAAGGAAACTGTACATTAGTGCTGAATCTGCCATAGTTAGTTTCGAGTAGGACTTTTCATTTTTCTGAGCTTTAGATGCTTCATCTGCAAATGGGCTAACACTGCCTACCTTGCCTTTCTCAGAGGGGCATTAATAGATACAAATGAAATAAAGAGCATATAGAAAAGAAAACAATAGCAAAATATGTCAACAACAAAAGAGTATGCTGGAACTTATTAAAAGGAAAGATAGAGAAAGCACAAAAATGCATAATTACAAAGACGCTCTAGTGCAGCAAAGTTGCAGCATGAAATGGGGCCAGACATACAATACACAAAGCGGAAGAGGGAGAACCAAGACAAAAAGCCAAAGAAAGGTTTTCGAGTATTAAGTAACTGACATTGAATCAAATAACGGGAAAAGTTTTGGTTTATTGTGGGAAATATAAATTTGTATGTAATGTAAATATTTATAATATTTACTAAAACCTTTGGGGATCATAATGGATACCACAGCTCCCCCTATAATCCCAGCTACCCTGGAAGCTAAGGCGGGAGGACTGCTGGAGTACGGGAGTTGGAGACAGCAGTGAGCTACGATTGTGCCACTGACTGCACTTCAGACTGGGCAACAAAGCAAGACCCCATCTCTAAGAAATAATAATAATGGACAAAATATGTGGAAGCACTTTTTAAGGTATAAAATTTTATTATTTTTCAAAGAGTGAAATTACCTGCTGTTTTGTAGCTAAGGTATCACATTTAATGAGTGTACCACAAAGTCACTTCGGATAATTTAGAGTTCCTGCTTGGAAAAGACTCTCCAAGTCTTCCCATCCATAAACCACTCTGAGAAAATGGAAAACAATAACATTTCAGTTTGTTGTTAGCACTGATAGGTCATTAGTCCACCTCGAATTTTTTATGGAATGAAATGTGGTTTAAATAAAAAAATGTATGCTTAAGTCTTTTTTTTTTTTTTTTTTTTTTTTTTTTTTTTTTTTTTTGAGGCAGAGTTTCACTCTTGTTGCCCAGGCTGGAGTGCAATGGCGCAATCTCGGCTCACCACAACCTCCACATCCTGGGTTCAAGCCATTCTCCTGCCTCAGCCTCCTGAGTAGCTGGGATTACGGGCATGCATCACCAGGCCCAGCTAATTTTGTATTTTTAGCAGAGACGGGGTTTTTCTATATTGGTCAGGCTGGTCGCGAATTTCCAACCTCAATTGATCCGCCCGCCTCGGCCTCCTAAAGTGCTGGGATTACAAGCGTGAGCCACTGCACCCGGCCGCTTAAGTCTTTAACAGCAATCTTAATCTGCCAAGTTCCTAGCAATTAGAAAGACTGTAAGAAAAGATTAATTAAAGCAATTTATAGTCTTCTCATTTATATAATTGGATCTTTCAATCATGCCTTAAACTTAAAAAACTACATACATTATTGATATTATCATAGGTGTCCTAGCTATTATTTATTGTATATTTCATATCTTAAAGTAACAACTGGCCTTCGATATACCAAGAAAATTTTTTAAATACCACTTCCTCTAATTTACCAGTATTCAATCATGACTACACATTAGTATCACCTAGAAAGTTTCTCAAACATACCTCTCCTGAGGTCCTATTTTAATTTATTTGCAGAAGAGCCCAGGTATTGATGACATTCTGAAAACTCTTCAGGGTTCTTTTTTTTTTTAAAGACGGAGTCTCGCTCTGTTGCCCGGGCTGGAGTGCAGCGGCCGACCTCGGCTCACACTGCATGCTCCTCCTTCCGGGTTCACGCCATTCTCCCACCTCAGCCTCCTGAGTAGCTGGGACTACAGGCGCCTGCCACCACGCCTGGCTAATTCTTTGTATTTTTTAGTAATTTTGTATTTTTAATACGGGGTTTCACCGTGTTAGCCAGGATGGTCTCCATCTCCTGACCTCGTGATCCGCCCGCCTCGGCCTCCCAAAGTCCTGGGATTACAGGCGTGAGCCACTGCACCCGGCTAAGGATTCTAATATTCACTCAGTACAAAGCATCTCTCAGCCTTTTGTTGGTTTTGTTTTTTCGTTTTTGAGATGGAGTCTTGCTCTGTTGCCCAGGCTGGAGTGCAGTGGCACACTCAGCTCACTGCAACCTCCGCCTCCGGGTTCAAGTGATTCTTCTGCCTCAGCCTCCTAAGTAGCTGGGATTACAGACATGCGCAACCACACCTGGCTAATTTTTGTATATTTAGTAGAGACATGGTTTCACCATTTTGCTCAGGCTGGTCTCGAACTCCTGAACTCAAAGTGGCCCACCTTGGTCTCCCAAAGTGCTGGGATTACAGGTGTGAGCCATCATGCCCAGCCTCTCTCAACCTTTTGATTCACGGTCTCCAAATACCTCAGTTGAATGCCATTAACTACCTTTAGCAAATGTTAAGAAATAACTTTTAAGGGGTAAAATAATGACTCTCATTTAAATGTAAAATGAACATATATTGAAGATTTTATTTACCTCATTAGTTAATGAGGAAACCAATAAGATGTTATTACTGGTTCAAAAAATAATCCAAAGAACAGACCAAATATAACCCAGGAACCAGCACAATACAGCCCTGAAAACCAAATCCAACCTACCACTTGTACAGCCCACAAGCTAGGCTTGTTTTTTACTTTTCTAAGTGGTCCCAAAAAATCAAAAGTATTATAATATTTTTTGATATATGAAAATGTTATTTAATTCAACTTCGATGCTCATCAATGAACTTTTATTGGAACATAGCCATGCCTATTCACTTACGTATAGCCTATGGCTACTTTAGAGCTACAGCAGTACAATTGAGTAGTTGCCATAGAGAGCACATGGCCTACACAGCCAAAAATATGTATCATTTGGCCCTTGTCAGAAAAAGTTTGCCAACTTCTGATATAAGCAATCAGGAATGGTGACACAAATTTGCAAATTCATGCAAAACTGGTCAAAATCCACCCAGCAATAAAATGTAAGGTTGAAATCGTCTCTTTCACAGAAGGAAAATTGATGGCATCTCCATCAGACAAAATTCACTTGCATTGAATTATTTGCATTACCATTAGCTTTTTATAGTTTGTGGAGTCGTAAAATAGCTCCCCCCCTCCACAATAGGACCCGGTGTGTGATGACCCCCTTCCTGTGTCCATGTCCCTACAAAGGACACAAACTCATTCTTTTTTACTGGGGATATACCCAAAGGATTATAAATCATGCTGCTATAAAGACACATGCACACGTATGTTTATTGCGGCACTATTCACAATAGCAAAGACTTGAAATCAACCCAAATGTCCATCAGTGACAGATTGGATTAAGAAAATGTGGCACATATACACCATGGAATACTATGCAGCCATAAAAAAGGATGAGTTCGTGTCCTTTGTAGGGACATAGATGCAGCTGGAAACCATCATTCTCAGCAAACAATCTCAAGAACAGAAAACCAAATACCACATGTTCTCATTCATAGGCGGGAATTGAACAATGAGATCACTTGGACACAGGAAGGGGAACATCACACACCGGGTCCTATTGTGGGGAGGGGGTATTGGGGAGGGATAGCATTAGGAGATATACCTAATGTAAATGACGAGTTAATGGGTGCAGCACACCAACATGGCACATGTATACATATGTAACAAACCTGCACATTGTGCACATGTACCCTAGAACTTAAAGTATAATAAAAAATAAATAAATATAAAATAAAATAAAAATAAAAAGTAAAATTACAGCTGTCATACAATTATAAGATGAATAGATGCCAAAGGTTATATTTAATTAACTAATTAATAAGGAACCAAGTAAGATGTTACAACCAGTTCACAGGAGAATTCAAACATACAATCAGCAAAAAGAAATGAGGAAATAAATGTACAAGTAGATTCAAAGCTCATCAGTATCCACAGGGAAATAATCAATTACATTCCACCTGATGAAAATGCTTTGCATTTCCATGGACAAAAATAATTTGCATTACTGTAAATATTCTACCACTAAGAGGTTGCAAAGACAATATGGAAGGCAGAGGTCCCTTTGAATCAGATAGCCTGGAAGGTGCACCAGATAAGACACTTAAGTTTTTCGCATTTTTTCCTGACACTCCTTTTTGCACATACATGTAATTTGTAAAGTATATTTTGCAAAATTTATGTAAACCTGAATTTTCTAAGAATGCAATGAATGTGTAAATTAAGGGGAAGTTAAATTTTGTTTTGAACTACTAAGAGTTAACTGTCATTTCAGAAAATCACTTCTCTTAGGAAAGTAGGGATGATATTGATGTTGCCGGTACAATGTCTGAATCAGTTTGCATTCATAACTATGGAATCCACAGTGATACTTTTAGATATTAACAGAAAAGTATAAGCATCTAACTACTTTATTATGTCCTGTGTTGTAATGCCTTTTGAAGTACATATTATGTTATTAAAAATTATTTTCC
Organism: Macaca mulatta; assembly: GCF_049350105.2. Taxonomy (NCBI): domain Eukaryota; kingdom Metazoa; phylum Chordata; class Mammalia; order Primates; family Cercopithecidae; genus Macaca; species Macaca mulatta. The sequence continues at coordinate 109,768,274 of NC_133409.1, forward strand.
TTTTATTTCTCCTTTGTTATAGTTGAAACAATGTATTTACTATTTTGAAAATGTGTATTAGCTAGGTTATATTCTTGATTAAGCTCATTTCGGGATCATAAAGGAGTCATTTCAAAACATTTGTTATAAGAAGGGGATACTGAGGTGCCTGGGTTGGGAACCCCTGGCATGGAGATTGCCTGTTACAACCTAGATTAGGCACATGCAAGTCAGAGTGGCAAAACCACTATTAGAAACCACATTCCTGAATGCACAACTCAGGTCTGTCTCTTTGCCCATATTTCGACCCACTCTTCTCCTTCTTACCATCAATACAAACACACACCCTGTTCTGAAAACTTTCCTGTAAATGGGAGGTTGACATCTAATGTCCCCATTGAAGATCAGGATACTGATAACAACATTCATTTCAGCTTATTTTATGTAAGTTATAATGCCTTCTTGTAAAATAAAGATATGTTTTAAAATAACTTTTCTACACCAAAGCCAGATGCTTTATGATAATCTATTAAAAGCCAGAGTCAGAGACTGGCAGACTGAAAACCTTGTAATGTTAGGTCTTTTGGGGTCATTTTGGGGTCATTTTATGTGCAGCAGAAACTCTTTAAGAGTTTTCTATGTGTATTGGTTATCTATTGCTACACATAAAATGACCCCAAAACTAGGTAGCTTAAAGCAAGAATAAATATTTATTATATCTCCCAGTTTCTGTAAGTCATAAATCTAGGCGTGACTTAGCTGGGGAGTTCTGGCTTAGAGTCTCTCAAGAGGTTACGGTCACCATGTCAGTGAAGGCTACAGTGTTCTTTAGACTTGACAGGGTCTGATGAATTCACTTCCAAGATGACTTACTCACATAGATGGCAAGTTGATTAAAAGAAGGCCTCAGTCCTTCCTCTTGTCAGCCTCTTCACGTGGCTGCTTGGGTGTCCTTACAACATGCCAGCTGGTTTCCACTAGAACAATTGATCCAAAAGAGCAAGGTGGAACTGCAAGACCTAGAGAGAGAACTTTAACTGACCCCACACCCTCTTACTCTAATAGGAAGATCATGAGGGTGTCTGGGCCCTTTCTATCAGTAACATATCCAACTCTGCATCCAGCAACTTCTAAAAGAGTAGTCCTTTCCCTAGGGGTATAGTTCCTCAAATAAACGACCATAGATTCCTTTGAAGGACATGGGGAAATCACTACAGTATGTACATGTTATGGTGTTATAGATTGAAGTAATATCTTTTATGACCTTGCTTCAGGAACATATATCATCCCTTTCATAGCATTCTGTGGAAGTCAGCCATAGGCAATTAAGGAAGATCTATACAGGGACATGAATGACAGGAAGTAAGGACCACCAATGATCATCTTAGAAGCTGACTACTATACGCTATGTTAGAGTGTCTTGCACTGTCCCAAATTTGTATTTTATTTTTAACCTTAATCTTTATGATTATCTCAGGTACATATGAAGTTATTAATAGATATAAGAATGTGTTGATTATTTTGCTTTGCAAATCAGAGCTGGAAAAACACAACCTTTTCAATAGTATTGGAATAAATAATTCAGATGCCATCCAGAATTGAACTTTGGTCATACTATTAAAAATTACATTATTGCATGTCAAATCCATGTCACAATTACTTCATTTATCCCAGAATTTTCATTTCTCCAGAGAAGGCAATTACAAATTTTATTAAGGCCACCAGGAAACCAGGAAATGACATAAATGTACTCTTTTCCAAATACATACTCACACTTTCTTCATATAGGGGCTGATTCTAAACTGAAAGCAATTAGTGATTATGTTTTTCAAAATGAAGACAGAAAGTAACAAGGTATGATATGGGACTGAGCTCTTTAGTTTTTATGTCATATGAAGTAATGTTTAAGTCTAATAAGATTTCACAGATTCAGCATGTTTGTTTAGTAAGGGAAAGTGTAATAAATTAGACTAGAAAAATGTGCCTTTAGTGCTTTAAGAAGGGAAATGCAGCATATTAAAAAAAGAAAGAAGAAGAAGTTTGTATTTCATTTTAATGATAACCACTGATCAAGGCAACACCCATCTTTGTAGCCTTGGGCTGCCTCTCTTAATTACCTATTTTAATCACTTAGAAAAGGCATAATTAAAAGATACTTCAAGGAATCCAAAAATTAACATCAAGTAGTAAGTGCAGAGTATACAATCAGGAGTTTATAAAATGGCTTGGGGAAAATGGAGAATTTTTTAAAAATATCCTTTGCACAGTGTCTAGAACATAAAGGTGCCAAATAAATAATAGTTTATTATCCTATCCTTCTATCCCATCCTCAATTCTGCCTCCCAAGATTCTAAGAGTGGATTTTAAGACTGTAACTTCATAGAAACATCTAACTAAAATAAGAAGAAAACACAATGTAGTTTCCCAGGGCTTAGGAATTAAATTTATTACCAGTTTCAGTTTTACTCCAGATGTTTTTTAATGGTATTAATAATAATAATAAGATAGTGGTAAAACATTTTTCTTCTATGGTGGTTCTGCCTAAGACCTTTTCTTAGAATATAGATATGTTTGAAATTTCACATTTTTCCCCAGTAACCAAGAAGCATTTGTGCTGTTTGTTTGTTTATTTTTTGAGATGGAGTCTCACCCTGTCACCCAGGCTGGAGTACAATGGCGTGATCTCGGCTCACTGCAGCCTCTGTCTCGCGAGTTCCAGCAATTCTCCTGCCTCAACTTCCTGAGTAGCTGGGACTACAGGCGTGCACCACCACACCCAGCTACTTTTGTATTTTTAGTAGAGATGGGGTTTCGCCACGTTGGCCAGGCTGGTCTCAAACTCCTCACCTCAAGTGATCATTCCACCTCAGCCTCCAAAAGTGCTAAGATTACAGACATGAGCTACCGTGTTCAGCCTCAAAGAACTATTTTTAATTAACAAATAAAAATTATATGTTTATCACATACATGATATTTTGACATATGTACACATATTTCAAGTTTTGAAAGGCTCATTCAAGCTAATAATGTATGCATTATCTCACATACTTACCATTTTTCTGGTGAGAGCATTCAAATTCCACTCAGCAATTTTTAAAATATAATACGTTGTTATTAACTATAGTCATCATGTTATACAGGTGATCTCTTGAACTTATTCCTCCTATCTAACTGAAATTTTGTATCCTTTGACCCACATCTCTCCAAACCCCAGCCCCTGCCTCTGGCCCCTAGTAATCACCATTTTACTATCTACTTGCATGAATCTGACTTTTATAGATTCCACATATAAGTGAGATCATGCAGTATTTGTCTTCCTATGCCTGGCTTATTCACTTGATGGTTCATTCATGTTGTCAAAAATAACAGAATTTTCTTCTTTTTTAAGCATTCCATTATGTATATATACCACATTTTCTTTAGTCATTCATCGATGAACACTTGGTTTGATTTCATATCACAGACTGGGTAATTTATAAAGAAAATAAATGTATTGCTTGCAGTTCTGAAGACCGGAAAGTCCAAGGTCGAGGGTCCTGTATCTGGTGAGGGCCTTTGAGCTGCATCATCTCATAGTGGAAGGCAGAAGAGAAAGAGAGGGTGAGAGCAAGAAAGCAATAAATAATGCTGCAATAAACTTGGATGGGAGTGTCAAAGTTTACAAAAAATCTAAAAATAATATCTGTGAAGAAAAAATATATTGAGAGGCTAAATAATAAGCCTTTTTAAAAAAATTAGTATTATTTTCCCTAAAAGTGAAAAATTGTAAATGATGGAGAAAGTAAAAAAATAAGGCTAAAATTTTGCTACTCAGAAATAACAAAATGATATCTATCATTTTAGGTATCTTACAATCTAAAAAGATGGAGGTATTTAGCATTTTAAGAGATAAAAGGATAGATAGAAGTACCTTTACAAAAATAGAAATTTTCTATGTTGCTATTCTAATAAAATTTACTAAATTTAATTTCACTTGACTTTAACAGAATAAAAAAGGAACTGAAATTACACTAAAGAAATTGCTGAATTCCAGATAAGCATTTTCTTATATTATAAGGTATTTATTCTTAAAAGACCTCTAGCAGTTAAGAAAAACCACCTGAAATATTTAGTGTAATTATTATTTACACCACACATTTTAACAGTAGACAGAATGTTTTAATGTAATGCAATGAAAGATAAAATTATCAGAACACTGGTAGCCTACCCATCTTCACTCCTCCACTCTCCAAGTTTTGGTAATTAGGTTTGTATTTTACCATTGTCAAGGTTTACAAATTTAGAATTGCTTCTACAACTCCCACAGCTTCTTGGACAGATTTTCATATTTAAATAGATTAGGTCTCACCCTCAAACCTTCTACCCCACAGTGTCTCCATTCCTGAGTTCTGTTTGATTTATCTTTTGGTTCGCTGGAATATACCAGCAGGCAATTATTTCAAAAAGGGTTCATGGGTTCCGTAGCTCCTGAGGGCTCAACTACTTACTACCTGTAACTTCCAAATGTGAAGGACAATGTGGCTAAATATCAAATTCTTGAACCACTCTTTCTTTCACTTACAACTTTGCTCCCGTGTCTTCAGCTATGTGATCAGCTGCAATAAACATGACACTAGCATGATTTTTCTGGCAATTTCTATATGGCTTCCTTTTTCTAACTAGATACTCACGTTTTGTTTTGTTTTGTTTTGTTTAGCTTTGCTTTGTTTCAATGCTTGAGATTCAAGACTTTTCTTTCTTGAGGGGTGTCTTAGTTCATTTGGGCTGCTGTAACTAAATACCTTATACTGGGTGGTTATACACAAGTTTATTTCTCACAGTTCTGAAAGCATGGGAGTCCAAAATCAAGGAGCTGACATTGTGTCTGATGAGGTGTCTGTTGAAGACCCAAGCCTCACAGACGGCACCTTTTTACTGTGCCCTCCTGTGGTGGAAGAGACTAGCTAGCTCTCTGGAGTCTCTTTTATAAGAACGCTAATCCTAATCACACCCTTCTCACCCCCAACCCACCAAAGGCCCAAACTCTTAATCATAATCTTGGGGATTAGGATTTCAACATATACATTGTGGGAGGATACAAATATTCAGACCATAGCAAGGGATAACTTGCCATGGATAATTTCACTTTGAATCATTTCTTGATATTGTTTGGGCCTCTACATTCAATTTTTTTTTTTTTTTTTTTTGATAAGAAGTCTTGCTCTTGTCACCCAGGCTGGAGTGCAATGGCATAATCTCAGTTCACTACAACCTCTACCTCCCAGGTTCAAGTGATTCTCCTGCCTCAGCCTCCCAAATAGCTGGGATTACAGGCATGCACCACCACACCCTGCTAATTTTTTGTATTTTTAGTAGAGATGGGGTTTCACCATGTTGGCCAGGCTAGTCTCAAACTCCTGACCTCAATGATCTGCCCACCTCGGCCTCCCAAAATGCTGGGATTACAAGCATGAGCCACCATGCCCGGACTTGTTTGTTTTAACATATCAGAAAAATTTTTCTCCTGTCCTAGGTTTGAGGACTTTTCCTAATTCACTTGTTATGTTGTTGTCTTATTGAAGGACACAAATTACATAAATGTAGGATTTCTTTTGTCTTTCTTCTACATTTTATCCCCTCCTCTATGATCAGTTTCTGAACTTTGTTCTTTTTCATATCATTTTTAATGATTTCTTAAAGCCTGTCAGTATTGACCTGAGTCTCTTCAAATAGTTTTATTCCATTCTGTGTTACTGTCACAAAATACCACAGACTGGGTAATTTATAAAGAAAATAAATGTATTGCTTACAGTTCTGGAGGCTGGAAAGTCCAAGGTCGAGGGTCCTGCATCTGGTGAGGGCCTTTGGGCTGCATAATTTCATGGTGGAAGGCAGAAGAGCAAGAGAGGGTGAGAGCAAGAAAGCGAGAGAGGGTCAAAGTGTCTTTTATAACAACCCGATTGCATGATCATGGCATTAATTCATTCATGACACCGGAGTCCTCATGGCCTAATCACCTCTAAATACTGCCACAATAACAATTAAATTTCAACATGAGTCTTAGAGGGGACATTCAAATAATAGTACATATTTAGTCTATATTTTTAATCGTTTTTTAATAAAATAAGGACATCATTTTAAAAGTTAAGTAGATTTCCACCCCCAGGAAGATGAAATGAATGTACTTTTCCTCCTGCTAAGTGCATCTAAATACCCTGATATTATACACAAAACAAATACGAGAAGGCTCTGAAAGGTAAAGAGAAGAAGACGGACTAACTAGGAACCTTAGGACCTAAAATATGACATGAAGTGAGTTTACTGAGTTCTATTTTTGTCTCGTATATCCTAGACGGAACAAAGTATTTGAATAAATAATGGCTCTGCAAAGGATGCTGTTACGAGGATGAGAAGAAAAGATACAGACTAGCGAAAATCTTTGAAACACGTATCTGGTAAAGAACAACTATGTGGAAAATATAAACAATTCTCATAACAATTAAAAATTCCAATAGAATATGAGCAAAATACAAGAAGCAACATTTTACCAAATAGGGAGGGACATTTTACCTCTTATACATGAAACGATGTTCAGATGGTTATTTATTAGGGAAGTACAAATTAAAACCGCAATGAGATATCATTAACACTGATCAGAATAGCTAAAATTAAAAAAAAAAAAAAAAAGTCACAACAAATGCTGGAAAATGCATTTGAATCTGTATCACTTGTACATTGCTGGTGGTGGAAATGTAAAACAGTACAGCCTTTCTGTGAAATAGCTTGACAATTTCTCCAAAAATTAAACATACAACTACCATGCAAGCTATTTCACTCTTGAGCATTTATTATAGAGAAAGAAAACGTATGCTCACATAAAAACCTGTACATGCATATTTATAGCAGCTTTATTCATAATAACCCAAAACTAGAAAGACACCAGATGTCCTTCAAGAGTAAATGGTTAAACCATCTGTGGTACATCTATATAATGTAATACTACTCAGCAATAAAAAGGAACAAATTCTTGATACACAGAATTTGGATGAATCTCCAGAGTTATACTGAGTAAGAAAAGTCAATCCCAAAAAGTTACATACTGTAATTTTCCATTTATATAACATCCTTGAAATTACAAAATTATAGAAATAGAAAACATATTAGTGGTTGCCAGATGTTAAGGGTGTGGGTGGGAGAGTGGGGGTAACTGCAAAAGGGCAACATGAGGGAATCTTTGTAATGATGGGAATTGTCTCTAGATTATCAATGTCAACATTGTTTGATATTATGCTATAGTTTTGCAGGATGTTATTGGGGTAATGAGTATGCAAGTTCTGTCTATATTATTTTTTCATTTTTTTTTTTTTCTTTGAGACTAGTCTCACTCTGTCACCCAGACTGGAGTGCAGTGGCACCATCTCAGCTCAGTGCAACGTCCGCCTCCCGGGTTCAAGCAATTCTCATGCCTCAGCCTCCTGAGTAGCTGGGATTACAGGCGCCTGCCACCACACCTGACTAATCTTTGTATTTTTACTAGAGACAGGGTTTCACCATATTAGCCAGGCTGGTCTTGAACTCCTGACCTCATGATCCGACTGCCTCTGCCTCCCAAAGTGCTGGGATTACAGGTGTGAGCCACTGTGCCTAGCCTATTTTTTCTTTATGGATATAAAATTCACATAACATAAAATTCACCATTTTAATCCTTGTAAGTAGACAATTCAGTGGTTTCTAGTATGTTTACAATGTTATGAAGCCCCTCAGCACTAATTCCAGAAATGTTTCATCGTCTCCAAAAGAAACCCCATAACCAGAAAGCAGCCACTTCCCTATTAGCCTTCTCTTCATGCTTTTGCAGAACTCTGAAGGTCAGAGAGAGATAAGAGTTTAATGCCCAGAACTATATGCATTCTCAGGTCCTTACTGAGCATGCATACAGCCCTGGGCATTAAAGTGGCCCTCTAGATTCCCAAAAATATGTCAGAGCTTTTGAAAGTGCTTTTTCCCCAAAGCATCTCATTCCCCAGCCTTTCCTCCCAAGTTTTTGCTTAGTCTATTGAGTGCCCAGCTGTTATCCATTGCCTCCCACAGTAGCAATTAGTGCATTTGCCTAGGTGTTTTTGACAAACTTTCCCCAGGTAACCATTTTAGAATCGGGAGAGTTCCTAGTTAGGAAAAATAAAGGCAAGCCTTTTGAGTTGGTATTCCAGGGAGTCAGGTTAAAACAAATAATTAAAACTCTTTGTCAATGAGGTCCATTCTGCTCCCTGAGGCACTGGTACTGGAAATGAGGGCTGTTATTTTCAAGGCTATCACTGAGCTGGGGAGTGGGGGATAAGAACAGGGTAAGTTAAGAATGCCACAAAGTTCACTGTTCTTACTGAGATTCAGCTGTTGTTCTTAATTAAGCATTCCCTTGTTTGCTGCAAGCTTTTGGTTAGTTTCCAGGTTTCTGAAAAAGTCAATTCTGACACTTTTCACCAGCTTTTTTTTTGAAAGGACAGACTTTTGGAGCTTCTAACTCTGCAATTTTCATGGATGTTACTCTCTGTATTATTTCTTATAACTGCATTTGAATCTACAATTATCTCAAAATAAAAAGTTTAATTTTTTAAAGTCAAATCACATTAAAGTGTTCTGACAAATACAGCATTTTACTATCTCACACCTCTTTACTGTGCAGTAACACTCACCAAAAACTGGACCTTTTAACTCAGCTGTTTTGTCTGGCATTTATTTTTCCCCATATTTTTAAATAATATACATTTTTGGGTCATCGTTTCAAGTATTATTTATTGACATTCCATTATTGTAGGTAAAGATTTAAGTTTCTTACAATACCATCCCCTCTTTCTCCCTTTAACCTTTCCAATATAGTGATATTATATTATTAAATTAGTATTCAGTATTTATAGTAAATATTCTCAGCTGATCTGTCTGCTGTGTTTCCTTTCTGTTTTCCTAGAGTTAATGTTTTCTTTGATTTTTTTTTTTTTTCTGGAGACAGAGAGTCACTCTGTAGCCTAGGCTAGAGTACAGTGGGGCAATCTTGGCTCACTGCAGCCTCCACCTCCCGGGTTCAAGTGATTCTCCTGCCTCAGCCTCACAAATAGCTGGGACTACAGGCACGCACCACCACGCCTGGCTAATTTTTGTATTTTTAGTAGAGACAGGGTTTCACCGTGTTGGCCAGGCTGGTCTCAAACTCCTGACCTCAGATGATCCACCTACCTCTGCCTCCCATAGTGCTGGGATTACCGGCGTGAGTCACTGCACCAGGCCGATTTATTTTTATTATTATTGTTCACTTATATTTCTTTGTATTTATTACTAGTTCTTCTCAAACTTTCCATTGCAATTTTAGTATACCACCTCTTTCTCTCTGGACTGCTGCTCTCTAGGACTTCTGAATTGCTGTCGTGTGGGTCTTCCCTTTGCTATCTATTTTGCTATCTTGGATTTTCCTTGGCCTTTTTTCCAGTTTGGATTCCTTGATCCCTTCTCCCTCTGGGTTTATTCTCCCAACACTTTGGGAGGCTGAGGCAGGAGGATCATTTGAGCCCAGGAGTTTCAGACCAGCCTGGGTAGCATCGAGAGACCCCCATTTCTACAAAAAAAAAAATTAAAAATTGCTGGGTGTGGTGGTGCATGCACATGGTCCCAGCTACTCAAGAGGATGAAGTGCAAGGATTGCTTGAGACAGGGAGTTTGAGGCTGCAGTGAGCCATGGCTATGCTACTGCACTCCAGCCTGGGTGACAAAGTACGAAGCTGTCTCAAAAAAAAAGGGGTGGGGGCAAAGAAATCTTTTAAAACTTGGTACAATTGCAGAAGGCTTGGTGAAAGATGCATTCAATGTACCTGTCTCTTGAGATGAATCCAGTTTTTTACTGGTTGCCTTTTACACCTGGGTAACTGGGTATTTCAAAGGCCCCTTTACCATCTTCCTGGAGATTTCCCTTTCCCTGAACTTTTTTCAGTATCCCATTTCTTTCTTTTTCTTGGTTTACTACCTCATTTTAGGTAAACGCACGCTAAGAAAAGGTGCCTGGGAGGAATTTTTAAGACTGTGTGTTTGAAAATGCCTTTAGCCACCCTGACACTTGATTGATAGTATAGAATTGCATTGTGGCCATGCTGTTCTCCCAGTTAGCTGCTCCCTGAGCATGACAGACACCCTTCTTCTTTTGGCCTTCTCATTTGCATTTGCCGAATGGCTAACTCATCTCCTCCAGGTCTATTCTCAAATATTATATTCTCAATGACAACTCTGTATAGAACTGGAAACCCTGTACTTCCATCGCCTTTTCTGCTTCATTTTATTTCCATAGCACTTATCACCACCTGGTGTACTATATATTTTTCTTGGTATTGTTTTGTTGTTTTGTTTTTTGTCCTCCTCCACTAGACAGTAAGCTCTTTGGGGCCAGAAATTTTATCTTTGCTCACTTATATATTTTAACACCTGGAATAATGCCTGGCACATACGAGGCTATCAATATCTATTTGTTGAATGAATGGATAATTAACATTTTCTATCTCTATAATATACCAAAAAGGAAGATAATAACTTTCTTGTTATTATAAATAAGAATGGATTTGCTTGACATAAAATTAAGAATTTGCTGGTCATGCCCCTTAAAGATATAAAGGAGTTGGATGGAATCTCTTCTTTTGAGAGTTTTTGACATGAATAAGCAACCACTTGATGCTTATGGTTTAGCATATATATGTGACCCTTTCTAGCAGCATTTAAAATAGCCTTTCATCTGTACTTGTTCCCCACACACTGTTCATCTTCTGCTTTGTCTTCTTCTGGCTACTGATGGGGCTTCTGGCATCTCCCACCCGCGTACTGCACTTTGGGCTTCAGCTGGACCTCAGTTCATCTACTTTGGGTTGGACTATATCATTTGTGGCCTTGCCTTTGGACAGACATCCTACCTAGAAAGTGAGCACAACAGCTACATACTCTACATTTGGCAGCTGGACTTAGAAATATTGCCCCTGACACATACACATACACGTAAACACACTCCATACCTTCACAGACCAACACACACTCTAGCATAACAGTTATTTTAAATCTTTTCATTTTGCATAGTTCAGAGTGAAATGAATGGCCTCGGCTTTTAGTGTTTGACTTTCCTATTGTAGTGCAAAAATACAATGTTGGAGTGGTCTGTGTCGCTACTATGTCTAATTTTTTCATATGAATTATATGAAAACATGATTATTTAAAATACACTTACAAATAGTGATAAGCTTTGGATAATATTTTTTCCAAAGGAATTGACTATAACCTTAGTAGCTTCAATCTCAAAACAAAAGGAGAGTAGGAGTCTTTTAAAATCACATTTAAATAGGGTTGCTGGACTCAGCAAAGAAAAATACAAGATGTCCAGTTAAATTTAAATTTCAGATAAAAAATAATAATTTTCAGTAAAAGTATGTTCCAATGAGCATCCTGTATTTTATCAAGCAACCCTATAATTAAATAGCAAATTGTTCCATTGATGAAATAACTTGTTTAAGTTTATTGTGAATATGAGGGATTAATATTAAGATGTCACAAAAAAACATCTTTTTTATTGGCCGGCAAGATGGCCTAATAGTAACAGCTCCAGTCTGCAGCTCCCAGCAAGATTGATGCAGAAGGCTGGTGATTTCTGTATTTCCAATTGAGGTACCCAGCTCATCTCATTGGGACTAGTTAGACAGTGGGTGCAGCCCACAGAGGGTGAGCTGAAGCAGGGTGGGGTGGGGCATCACCTCACCCAGGAACACAAGAAGTTGGGCAACTACCACCCCTAGTCAAGGGAAACCACGAGGGACTCTGCCGTGAGGAATGGTGCATTCCAGCCCAGATACTATGCTTTTCCCATGGTCTTTGCAACCCGCAGACCAGGAGATTCCCTCAGGTGCCTACACCACCAGGGCCCTGGGTTTCAAGCAAAAAACTGGGTGGCCGTTTGGGCAGACACTGAGCTAGCTGCAGGACTTTGTTTTTCATGCCACAGTGGCTCCTGGAACATCAATGAGACAGAATCATTCACTCCCCTGGAAAAGGGGCTGAAGCCCTGGAACCAAGAGGTCTATCTCAACAGATCCCACCCCCCACAGAGCCCAGCAAGCTAAGATCCACTGGCTTGAAATTCTTGCTGCCAGCACAGCAGTCTGAAGTTGAACTGGGATGCTCAAGTTTGGTGCAGGGAGGGATGTCCGCCATTACTTAGGCATGAGTAGGCAGTTTTCCCCTCACAGTGTAAACAAAACCACCAAGAAGTTCAAACTGGGTGAAGCACACTGCAGCTTGGCAAAGTCGCTGTAGCCAGATTGCCTCTCTAGATTCCTCGTCTCTGGGCAGGGCATCTCTGAAAGAAAGGCAGCAGCCCCAGTCAGGGGCTAATAGATCAAACTCATATCTCGCTGGGACAGAGCACCTGGGGGAAGGTGCAGCTGTGGGTGCAGCTTCAGTAGACTTAAACGTTTCTCCTGCCAGCTCTGAAGAGAGCAGCAGATCTCCCAGCACAGCACTCGAGCTCTGATAAGGAACAGACTGCCTCCTCAAGTGGGTCCCTGATCCCCGTGCCTCCTGACGGAGACACCTCCCAGCAGGGTTCGACAGACAACTCATACAGGAGAGCTCTGGCTGGCATCTGGCAAGTGCCCCTCTGGGACGGAGCTTCCAGAGGAAGAAATAGGCAGCAATCTTTTATGTTCTGGAGCCTGCACTGGTAATACCCAGGCAAACAGGGTCTGCAGTGGACCTCCAGCAAACTCCAGCAGACCTGCAGCAGAGGGGCCTGATTGTTAGAAGGAAAACTAACAAATAGAAAGGAATAGCATCAACAACAACAAAAAGGACATCCACACAAAAACTCCATCCGAATGTCACCAGCATCAAAGACCAAAGGTAGATAAATCCATGAAGATGAGGAAAAACCAGTGCAAAAGGCTGAAAATTCCAAAAATCAGAACACCTGTTCTCTTCCAAAGGATCACAACTCGTCATCACCAAGAAAACAAAACTGGATGGAGAATGAGTTTGACAAATTGACACAAGTAGTCTTCAGAAGGTGGGCTATAACAAACTCCTCCGAGCTAAAGGAGCATGTTCTAACCCAATGCAAGGAAGCTAAGAACCTTGAAAAAAGGTTAGAGGAATTGCTAACTAGAATAACCAGTTCAGAGAAGAACATAAATAACCTGATGGAGCTGAAAAACACAGCACGAAAACCTCGTGAGGCGTACACAAGTATCAATGGGCAAATCAATCAAGTGGAAGAAAGGATGTCAGAGATTGAAGATCAACTCAATGAAATAAAAGATTAGAGAAAAAAGAATGAAAAGGAACGAACGTAGTCCCAAGAAATATGGGACTATGTGAAAAGACAAAACCTACATTTGATTGGTGTACCTGGAATTGACGTGGGGGGGAGAATGGAACCAAGTTGGAAAACACTCTTCAGGATATTATCCAGGAGAACTTCCCCAACCCAGCAAGACAGGCCAACATTCAAATTCAGGAAACATAGAGAACACCACAAAGATACTTCTTGAGAAAAGCAACCCCAAGACACATAATCATCAGATTCACCAAAGTTGAAATGAAGGGAAAAATGTTAAAGGCAGCCAGAGAGAAAGGTCGGGTTATCCACAAAGGGAAGCCCATCAGATTGACAGCAGGTCTCTCTGCAGAAACCTTACAAGACAGAAGAGAGTGGGTGCCAATATTCAACATTCTTAAAAGAATTTTCAACCAGAATTTCATATCCAGCCAAACTAAGCTTCAGAAGCAAAGGAGAAATAAAATTCTTTACAGGCAAGCAAATGTTGAGAGATTTTGTCACCACCAGGCCTCCTTACAAAAGCTCCTGAAGGAAGCACTAAATATGAAAAGAACAATCAGTATCAGCCACTGCAAAAACATACCAAATTGTAAAGACCATCGACAGTATGAAGAAACTGCATCAACTAATGGGGCAAAATCACCAGCTAACATCATAATGACAGGATCAAATTCACACATACCCATATTAACCTTAAATGTAACCAGGCTAAATGCCCCAATTAAAAGACACAGACTGACAAATTGGATAGAGTCAAGACCCACTGGTATGCTGTATTCAGGAGACCCAATTCACGTGCAAAGACACACATAGGCTCAAAATAAAGGGATGCGGGAATATTTACCAAGGAAATGGAAAGCAAAAAAAAAAAGCAGAGGTTGCAATTCTAGTTGCTGATAAAACAGACTTTAAACCAACAAATATCAAAAAAAGACAAAGAAGGGCATTACTTAATGGTAAAGGGATCAATGCAACAAGAAGAGCTAACTATCCTAAATATATATGCACCCAATACAGGAGCAACCAAATTTATAGAGCAGGTTCTTAGAGTAAATTCAACCAAATTTATAGAACAAAGAGACTTAGACTCCCACACAATAATAATGGGAGACTTAACACCCTAATGTCAATATTAGCCGGATCAACAAGACAGAAAATTAACAAGGATATTCAGGACTTGAACTCAGCTCTGGGTCAAACGAACCTAATAGACATCTACAGAACTCTCCACCCCAAATCAACAGAATATACATTCTTCTCAGCACCACGTGGCACTTATTCTAAAACTGAACACATAATTGGAAGTAAAACACTCATCAGCAAATGCAAAAGAACGGAAATAATAACAAACAGTCTCTGAGACCACAACACAATCAACTTAGAACTCAGGATTACAGTGACTCATGCCTGTAATCCTAGCACTTTGGGAGACCAAGGCAAGTGGATCACGAGGTCAGGAATTCAAGACCAGTCTGGCCAAGATGGTGAAACCCCATTTCTACTAAAAATATAAAAATTTGCGGCGCATGGTGGCCGACTCCTGTAATCTCAGCTACTCAGGAGTCTGAGGCAGAAGAATTGCTTGAACCTGGGAGGCAGAGGTTGCAGTGAGCCAAGATCATGCCACTGCACTCCAGCCTGGATTACAAAGTAAGACTCCATCTCAAAAAAATAAAAGAAAGAAAGAAAAAAGAAAAAGAAACTCACTCAAAATGATACAACTACATGGAAACTGCACAACCTGCTCCTTGAATGACTACTAGGTAAATAACAAAATTAAAGCAGAAATAAATAAGTTCTTTGAAACCAATGAGAACAAACACACAATATACCAGAGTCTCTGGGACGTAGGTAAAGCAATGTTTACGGGGTAATTTATACCACTAAATGCCCACCAAGGAAAGTGGGAAAGATCTAAAATTGACACCCTAGCATCACAATTAGAAGAAATAGAGAAGCAAGAGCAAACAAAATCAAAAGCTAGCAGAAAACAAGAAATAACTAAAATCAGAGCAGGACTGAAGAAGCTAGAGACATGAAAAACACTTCAAAAAATCAATGAATACAGGAGCTGGTTTTTTGAAAAGATTAACAAGATAGACCACTAACCAGACTACTAAAGACACTAACCAGACTACTAAAGAAGAAAAGAGAGAAGAAATCAAATAGACACAGTAAAAAATGCTAAAGGGGATATCATCAATGATCCCACAGAAATACAAACTACCATCAGAGAATACTGTAAACACCTCTATGCAAATAAACTAGAAAATCTAGACAAAATGGATAAATTCCTGGACACATACACCCTCCCAAGACTAAACCAGGAAGAAGTAGAATCCTTTAATAGACAAATAACAAGTTCTGAAATTGAGGCAGTAATTAATATCTTACCAACCAAAAAAAATTTGGATGGATTCACAACCAAATTCTACCAGAGGTACAAAGAGGAGTTGGTACTATTCCTTCTGAAACTATTCCAAACAATAGAAAAAGAGGGGATCCTCCCTAATTCATTTTATGAGGCCAGCATCATCCTGGTACCAAAACCTGGCAGAGACACACACAAAAAAATTTTAGGCCAATATCCCTGATGAACATTGATGCAAAAATCCTCAATAAAATACTGGCTAACTGAATCCAGCAGCACATCAAAAAGCTCATCCACCATGATCAAGACGACTTCATCCCTGGGATGCAAGGCTGATTCAGCATACATAAATCAATAAATGTAATCCATCACATAAACAGAACCAATGACAAAAGCTACATGATTATCTCAATAGATGCAGAAAATGCCTCCTATAAAATTCAACATCCATTCATGCTAAAAACTCTCAATAAACTAGGTATTAATGGAACCTATCTCAAAATAATAAGAGCTATTAATGACAAACCCACAGCCAATGTAATACTGAATAGGCAAAAGATGGAAGATTTCCCTTTGAAAACTGGCACAAGATAAGGATGCCTTCTCTCACCATTCCTATTCAACACAGTGTTGGAAGTTCTGGCCAGGGCAATCAGGCAAGAGAAAAAAATAAAGGTATTCAAATAGGAAGAGAGGAAGTCAAATTGTCTCTGTTTGCAGATAACATGATTATATATTTAGAAAATCCCATCATCCCAGCCCAAAATCTCCTTAAGCTGATAAGTGTCAGGATACAAAACCAATGTGCAAAAATCACAAGCATTCCTATACACCAATAATAGACGACAGAGAGCCAAATCATGAGAGAACTCGCATTCACAACTGCTACAAAGAGAATAAAATACCTAGGCATACAATTTACAAAGGATGTGGAGGACCTCTTTAAAGTGAACTATAAACCACTGGTCAAGGAAATAAGAGAGGATACAAACAAATGGAAAAACATTCCATTCTCATGGATAGGAAGAATCAATATCATGAAAATGGCCATACTGCCCAAAGTAATTTGTAGATTAAATGCTATCCCCATCAAGCTACCCTTGACTTTCTTCACAGAATTAGAAAAAACTACTTTAAATTTCATATGGAACCGAAAAAGCCTGTATGGCCAAGACAATCTTAAGCAAAAAGAACAAAGCTGGAAGCATCATGCTACCTGACTTCAAACTATACTACAAGCCTACAGTAACAAAAACAGCATGGTACTGGTACCAAAACAGATATATGGACCAATGGAACAGAGCAGAGGCCTCAGAAATAATGCCACACATCTACAACCCTTTGATCTTTGACAAACTTGACAAAAGCAAGAAATGGGGAAATGATTCCCTGTTTAATAAATGCTGTTGGGAAAACTGGTTAGCCATATGCAGAAAACTGAAACTGGACTCCTTTCTTATACCTTATACAAAAATTAACACACAATGGATTACAGACTTAAGTGTAAGAACTAAAACCATAAAAACCCTAGAAGAAAACCTAGGCAGTACCATTCAGGACATAGGCATGGGCAAAGACTTCATGACTAAATTACCAAAAGCAATTGCAACAAAAGCCAAAATTGACAAATGGGATCTAATTAAACTAAGGAGCTTCTGCACAGCAAAAGAAACTATCAGCAGAGTGAACAGGCAACCTATAGAATGGGAAAAAATTTTGGCAATCTATCCACCTGAAAAAGGACTAATATCAAGAATCTACAAGAAACTTAAATTTACAAGGAAAAAACAAACAGCCCCATCAAAAAGTGGGCAAAGGATGTGAACAGACACTTCTCAAAAGGAGACATTTATGCAGCCAACAAACATATGAAAAAGAGTTCATCATCACTGGTCATTAGAAAAATGCAAATCAAAACCACAGTGAGATACCATCTCATGCCAGTTAGAACGATGATCATTAAAAAGTCAGAAAACAACAGATGCTGGAGAGGATGTGGAGAAATAGGAACGCTTTTACACTATTGGTGGGAGTGTCAATTAGTTCAACATTGTGGAAGACAGTTTGGCAGTTCCTCAAGGATCTAGAATCAGAAATGCCATTTGACCCAGCAATCCCATTACTGGGTATATACCTAAAGGATTATAAATTATTCTACTATAAAGACACATGCACACGTATGTTTATTGTGGCAGTGTTCACAATAGCAAATATTTGGAACCAACCGAAATGCCCATCAGTGATAGACTGGATAAAGAAAATGTGGCACATATGTACCATGGAATACTATGCAGCCATAACAAAGGATGAGTTCATGTCCTTTGTAGGGACATGGATGAAGCTGGAAATCATCATTCTCAGCAAACTAACACAAGAACAGAAAACCAAACATGTTCTCACTCATAAGTGGGAGATGAACAATGAGAACACATGGACATAGGGATGGGAACATCACACACCAGGGCTTGTCACGGGGTGGGGGGCTAGAGGAGGGATACCATTAGGAGAAATACCTAATGTAGATGACGTGTTGATAGGTGCAGCAAACCACCATGGCATGTATATACCTATGTAACACACCTACGTGTTCTGCACATGTATCCTCAAACTTAAAGTACAAAAAAAAAAGATGTCACAAAGGGAAATGGCCAGAAATTTATTTTTGTTGATTGATGACATAATGCAGAAACCTATTTTAAGCAGGTTAAAGTCTATGTAGTAAGAAAGAGGTGAGTAATGAAATGCTGGCAAAAGAGCAAAATGCAGACATCTATCATTGTGCTTCTTGCCAACTCATCACCTGCAGGAGCAGAGATCACATCATAGGAACACAGATTCAAATGCATTTCCCATGGCACAAAAAAAGTCAAATCAAATCCTTTCAATTTATCATCCCAGATCTGTTTGTGGGTATCTTAGTCTATTCAGACTTCCATAATGAAATATCATAGAGTGGGTGTCTTAAACAATAGAAATTTATTTCTCACGGTTCTGATGACCAGGAAATGGCAGATCAACGTGTTTGCAGATTTTATTCCTGACAAGGGCTCTCCTCCTAGTTTGGAGTTTGTTACTTTCTTGCTATATTCTCACATGGCAGAAAGAGAGATCACCTCTCTTGAGTCTCTTCTTACAAGGCCACTAATTCCATTTATGAGGACTCCACCCTCATGACCTAATTACCTCCCAAAGATCCATGTCCAAATATCATCACACTGGGGATTGGAGCCTGAACGCACAAGTTTTGCATGGACAGAAACATTCAGCCCATAGCAATGGAGATTTTAACAAAACTTTAAGTGTATCTCCAGAGAGATCTTAGATATTAGGTAATATTATTTCTCACAATTGAGTGAATTATGAGTAGACGCACGCAGGTACCCTCCCCAGGTGAGAGAAAAGAGGGTGCTTCTCTAAAAGCTGGCATAACTCACCAACAGACAGGTTTTATTTTAAGAAAGTAATAAAACTAATATGATTCCAACTTTCAGAGCTGTTTATCACTTGGAGTTTCAGTTTTGGTAATTTCACTGTAGTAAATTAGCTGACTGAGAGCCCAAAGATTATATCTGCATCCAGACAGTCCATTTATCATGCTTAGCATTTGGATTTCAATAGAGTTTTCCTGCATATTTGCCAACAGGCCACTGAAGAAATCACAAAAAGCTCCCTGTTTTTATCACTTAATGTCTTAAATATCATCAGTGGCTCTGGATTTAGGTTTAATGGAATATTTTAATAATTCAACAATCTGTTTATCTGAAAGTTTCCACCACTTTCTTAGTTTAGAAATATTTATTTTCATTTTGTACCAAAAAAAGGGATAGACTTTGGTAGTTCAATGTGTACTTACCCAAGATAGCAATGCAAAATGGTGATAGAAATTGTCAGAGTATAATAATGCAACTGTGGCAAAGGTTTTTTACTTTGTTTTATTATTATTATTATTTTAAGACAGAGTCTCACTCTGTCACCCAGGCTGGAATGCAGTGGCATGATCTTGGCTCACTGCTACCTCTGCCTCCCAAGTTTAAGAGATTCTCAGGCCTCAGTCACCTGAGTAGCTGGAATTACAGGCGTGTACTACTATACCCAGCTAATTGAGAGGTTTTAAATATTAATAAATAGCAAATTTTATGGTCAATGTAACATTCAAATTATATGTTCACCAACACCTTTATACTCCCAGTATCATTTTGCAAATTGACAAGCTATTCAATTAGATTACTCAATTTTGGAAAAGCATAATTTAAATTTTAAGTGGTAAAAATACCAAAACATCATTTTAGTAACCAAAAAAATCCAACTGCATAAAATGCAGGCTTGCATTATTGGAAAATGATTAAAATTTCTGGGCCAAAACTGCACACCTAGTTGTCTGGGAGTTCTATATGGGGATGAGGGATCTAAATCTGTTCCAATGCCAGCGGCAGTTTGGCACCAATTGGTGACTCAGTCAGTTTCTACTACTTGATTCCCAGGTGTATCGTGTCTGGCTAGGCAGTAATTCCAGAAATTCTAGTTAACTGGCGCTCTTTTAGTCTCATATATCAAGAACTGTTGGGCCTGAATAAAATGGGTGCAGGGATCCACTGTTTGTCTCCCTAGGCTGGGACAAAGGGCTGCCTGCCCTTTCTGTTCCAATTTATCTTCTTTTAAAAAAATGACTATTGAAATGATCTATGCAAATGCTATGTATTTTCTTAAGTTAAGCTTAATTTTGAATTTTCTTTTTTTCATTTTCCATTCTTTAGGGAATACTTGGACATAATGAAATTGATTTCAATAACGAAATTGTACTTCCTCCACAGACATTTCTTGGTCTCCCCCTGCTATGGCCTCTACCTCCCTATCAGAAACTCCACCTTTCTTTACGGCATCAAGTATCATCTCTCTGACTGATCAAGGCACCACAGATATAATGGCCATTGACCAGACAGTGCTAGTACCAGGGCTCACCATCCCCACCAGTGATTATTCTGCAATCAGCCAACTGACTCTGGGAATTTCACATCCACCTGCATCTTCAGATGACAGCAGGTCAACTGCAGGAGGCGAAGATATTGTCAGAGACCTAGATGAAATGGATCTGTCTGAGACTCCTGCCCCATCTGAGGTAGCAGAACTCAGCGAATATGTTTCTGTCCCGGATCATTTCTTGGAGGACACCACTCCTGTCTCAGCTTTACAGTATATCACCACTAGTTCTATGACCATTGCCCCCAAGGGCCGAGAGCTGGTAGTGTTCTTCAGTCTGCGTGTTGCTAACATGGCCTTCTCCAACGACCTGTTCAACAAGAGCTCTCTGGAGTACCGAGCTCTGGAGCAACAATTCACACAGCTGGTGAGTGGGCACTGCTCACGATTCTCAATTCTCTGTCTCTTCTTTCCTTGTTGTTATTTTATAATATAATCATTAGCTGTCTTGAGCAATGAGGGTTAGTAGAAACAAATCACTAAGACAGCTGTTGCTGAAGACATTCAACTAGAATTTTGAGATGAATTTGGATCCAGTTGGGGAAGTGAGTTCTGTGATAGACAAATGAGAAGACACCGCCACCCAACCTTGTGGGAATAAATTTATTCTTAAACTCTTTTCATTATAATTCTTCCTAACTTAGTTAATCCAGGAATAATACATAACACTCAAGCACTGAATGCGGAATCTAAAAATAGTGAGAGTGAACATTTTCTAAATTGTGTCAATCTCATGGAAGGGTACAAAGCTAGAATTGTCCAGCACAGATGAGGCTGAGAGTTCAGGAGTAAGGGTTCCTTTCTTAGTTCCCCTCAAGTTCTTGTTAACCTAAAAAATGACTAAATGGCTTATCATTCCTAGTCCCTAATAAAGAAAGTGAAAAGATGATTATTATGACATATATCTCTGAAAATAAGATACTCCCAAACTCACGTTTATTTTGTTTCTACATGTACAATGAGAAATACATATACCATAAGAAATGTTGAACTATGTAATATCTCTACACATTCATGGCTAATTAAAATAAATTATACAATGCATATCACACAGATTGCAGATTGTCTGACAATAGTAAAAAATTTGTATGCTTCATATAAGTTAAATCATTACACAGATTAAAATCCACATGACACCCAATTTCTCAAGTGAACATTTGCTTTAAAGTAAGATTTTATCTGTGCCATCTCCCCACCCCACACCATTTATAATGAGGTGAGTAGATACTGGGAGAGTCTGAGGCAACAGAGTCCCAGAGAACCTGTTGCAGAAAAGGGTCCTAATCCAGACCCCAAGAGAGGGTTCTTGGATCTCGCATAAGAAAGAGTTCAGGGCAAGTCCACAGTACAAAATGAAAGCAAGTTTATTAAGAAAGTAAAGGAATAAAAAAATGGCTACTCCACAGACAGAGCAGCCCTGAGGGCTGCTGGTTGCCCATTTTTATGGTCATTTCTTGATGCTATGCTAAACAAATGGTGGATTATTCATGCCTCCCCTTTTTAGACCATATAGTGTAACTTCCTGACATTGCCATGGCATTTGTAAACTGTCATGGTGCTGATGGGAGTGCAGTAGTGACCAGAGGTCACTCTCGTGGCCATCTTGGTTTTGGTAGGATTTAGCCAGCTTCTTTACTGCAACCTGTTTTATCAGCAAGGTCTTCATGACCTGTGTCTTGTGCTGACCTCCTCTCTCATGCTGTGACTTAGAATGCCTTCACTGTCTGGGAATGCAGCCCAGTGGGTTTCAGCCTCATTTTACCCAGCTCCTATTCAAGATGGAGTTGTTCTGGTTCACATGCCTCTGACAAACTAACCGTGGTATGTTAATTAGGGTTCACGCTAAGCTGCCATAATGAAGAGGTAAGGATATAGTAACTTTGATTCAATACAAGTTTATTTCTCTTTCACTTGATGGGTAGGACAGCTTTGCTCTACGATGTCATTCAGGGACCCACACTTCTTCCATCTTATAGCTCTGCCAACACCAGGGGCATTTCCTCATTCACATGGTCAAAGCTGGGTCATTGGTACATCCCTGTTTCCACTTGTGAGAAGCAGAGAGGAAGCTGAGAGAAAGCAATTTTCTCCTAAGCAAAAGACACCAAAGTTGCCCACATCATGTTAGTGGGAACTAGTCACATGGCCATCCTTGCCACAAGGGAGGCTGGAAAATGTGCTCTCTGGATCAGCAGCCTCTTTCTATGGAAAAGAGGAAAATGGATTTGGGAGAAGCAGCACCCAGCTATCTGAACACTAGGTGAAGACAGGGAATCTCTTCCCCGGCCAAAGCAATGCTAAGACACCAAGAATGAGGCTAGTCAAAGTAAGTAGGCAACATCAGGGGACAGTAGCTTGAAAAGGGAAGCTCCACAGTTTGTTTAAAATTTCATTTTACTCACACAAAAACCTTGTGAGGGAAGTACTAGAATGTGGGGCTGGGTCAGAGTCAAAATTGTGGTGGGGTGGGGACAAGGGCAAATACAAATCAGGTCTGGGTCATGCCTAGGAGGTTGACACTTGCATCTCTGTGCTGTCTGGGTTCATAGTACAATTCATGAAAGAGGGGGCTCACTTTCAGAGCCAAGGACAAAGTAGACATCACTGAGTTTCAGACATTTCTGAAAAATGATCTCTAGGATGGCTGTGGCTCACAGGAGGCAGATGTGGGACTCTGAAACACAATGCCATGGGGCATACTGTTGAGATTATGATAGTTTGGAAAGGGCTCGCTACGGGATCACTTTTTGTTCTTCCTCACAACTCAGATAAGGGCACTGAGGTACAACACAGTGGTTACAGGGCTTGATGAAGGTCCACGGCTAGTTAGGGACAGTTCTAGGACTGGCACCCAACTCTCCTAACTGCCAGTTTCCTGCTGTTTCCAGTGCCCCACATTTGTGTTGGCCGGGAACCATTTACTGCGTGGAGAGACATGCTGATGTTTAAGCTGATGCTTATTTTAATAGACCATTTCAAATTGGATGCATCCAAATAGATGTCCCATTTACACAGACATCGGTCAGTCTGCTCTTGGGCTCAGTTGGGAACATGTCTTTGTTTACTTGGTTTTTTTCTTTCTTTTAATAACTGAACTTGGCATTCCTGCTTTGCTAATAGCATTGGCTCGGGTTTTTAAAAATCATCTGTTCTCACAATTCACCATGAAAAAAATCACAGCCATCCATCTCAATACACAGACAGAAAGGTGGGAATGTGGAACATAATCACTGCACATCAACCATTAAGTAGTGGTGTTCTGGTCTCACATTAAATCCAAAAACAAAAATCAAAACAATAAAAAGGAACTAAAATATATGCCTCAGTTAATGAAAACTGAGTGTAAGTGGAATTAGCAGCAGCTGAGCACTTAGAACGCAGTTAAGAGTAAACCATCTTTTATTTTGCAGCTGGTTCCGTATCTACGATCCAATCTTACAGGATTTAAGCAACTTGAAATACTTAACTTCAGAAACGGGAGTGTGATTGTGAATAGCAAAATGAAGTTTGCTAAGTCGGTGCCGTATAACCTCACCAAGGCCGTGCATGGAGTCTTGGAGGATTTTCGTTCTGCTGCAGCCCAGCAACTCCATATGGAAATAGACAGCTACTCCCTCAACATTGAACCAGGTAAGAGAATCCAACCCAGAAAGTGAAGGAGATGTTTTGTTCATGTTGTTTTATTTTGTTCTGTTTTTAAGCATATATTTCAACCTTTAGGCCACAAAAATCAAACTGAAATGACACTAGATAAAACAACCTTTTGGAAGCTGTGGAGCACGTCATTAGAAAGGTAGAGTCCAAAGACATGCAAGTGAACATTTTCCTGTATCAAAAAGCAATGAACAAGCACACCTCTTGTTGCACAATCTGAGAGCTTTACTTATAAGTTTAAACAGAGCAAAACTTTTGCTGTGTTTAAGAGATTTTTTTTAATGTAGCCCACAGCCAAGCTAATTTACATTCTGCTAGAAGTCAAAAGCACTTTCTCAGTGCTCTGCAACAACCTCGGGGCTTCCTACCTAAGCAGTCTTTCAATCACAGTTCATTTTCAGAATAGCTACTTCATCACGTAATTCAGGATCAGAGACATCATTCTAAGGAAAGAAAAATAATCATTAGATAGAAATTCAAACTTGGAGAAAGTCACTTTGCCATCACCAAAAAAAAAAAAAAGAAGAAAATAAATTTGCTTTTTGGTTGTATACTACAGATCAGCTTCCATGTGAAGATTAAAGCAAAGAGTTAGACAAGGAGAAAACTTTTAAAGACATGGGAGCTTAGCCCAAAGTCACATAAGAGAAAGCAAACATTTGCTCTGATAATAAAGCAAAGTGTGTGCACCATTGTAACCAGCTGTGACCAAATTGGAAACTGTTTTTACCATTAGTTTCAAAATTCTGTTTTCTAACCAATTGAAAGAAGTCCTTTATTCCCTGGAGTGCAAGGTAGGGAGGGCTCCCGATTTCTGCCAAAGCCACCTCCCAGTCAAATTCAAAACAAAGCTTCCTAATTGGCTATGAATTAGTGGAGTGAATCTTTAACACCCTCTCTGGCTCTCTGTGGACTAACAATGAAAGCAGAAGGAAGAGGCCTCGGGCAAAATGCAAACCAAAAAGGCTCAGTGGGAGATATTTATATTTGATAGAGCAGGGCTTTGAGCAACTTTAAGCAAATTGCCTCAGTACCTTAGTAAACGGGATCCTTAAAAAGTCAGACCGCCTGTAGGCACTGAGCCTGGGAGCACTTACCTCCAAACAGGAGCAGCTAAGTAAGCCCTGTGGATCCCCTAAGAAATCAAACACCTCCTAAATGCAAGTAAGACACTGCCTCTTCCCGGGAAAACTACTTCAGAACTGAGAAGGAACCAGGGGTCTTTGCCAGTTAGGATCAGGAGGCTAATTTCTTCAACCAATTGATTAAGCGAGCAGGAAGTATATATGGGGAGAACTTGGAAAGCACTGAAGAAGTCATAGCACAATCCCCTGCCTTCCTTCCTCCCTCAGGGAGCTGACAGCTTACTTAGGGACCCATCCACCAGCACAAGGTCAACGTCCGAAGCCAAGTTGAGGCAAGGGAGAACCCAGGTGTGCGGCTGTCAGGAGCAGCTCCTCAGTGTAGATGCCACTTAAGTAGTGCCTTAGAAAGAGGGTGGGAAGCTGTTAGTGCACTGCCAGGGTGTATAAGGGACACTGTTGATACTGGAAGCAAGCACAGCATAGTAATGGTCTTGGGGATCCCCAGCCCTAAATGTGAATCTTGTGTGCTAACTGCAGCACTCAATTTCTGCAAATGGAAAATGGAGAAATTTTGGGCAGGTGTGGTGGCTCACACCCATAATCCCAGCACTTTGGGAGGCCAAGGCAGATGGATCACTTGAGGTCAGGAGTTCGAGATCAGCCTGGCCAAAATGGCAAAACCCTGTCTCTACTAAAAATACAAAAATTAGCCTGGCATGGTGGTGGGTGCCTGTAATCCCAGCTACTCAGGAGGCTGATGCAGGAGAATCCCTTGAACCCAGAAGGCAGAGGTTGCAGTGAGCTGAGATTGCCCCCACTGCACTCCAGCCTGGGCGACAGAGGGAGACTCCTCTCAAAAAACAAAAGAAAGAAAAAAAAGGAAAGAAAAGAAAATGGAGATAGTAACATTATGAGGACTAACTGAAAGAAATTTACAATACTTAGCATAGCATTTGACAAATTGTAGTTACTTAATAAACATTAGTAGTTACTATTGCAACATTGTCATAATTAACTTGACTATCAATTTGTGACCTGCATAAGGTACCAGCGAAAACAATAAAAAGTAGCATGACAAGGTATTTGTGGAGGGGGTGGAACTGAAATTATTTTCACTAATTTCTTGTGAATAGTTCTGCTATGCAGCTTTTCTTCCAAGAAGCCAAAGGTGGTAAGCATGAGATGGTGCTAATGTCAGTTTCACTCCCTGCAGAGTCATATTTATGCTGAGCTACCTAAGAATGCCTCCAGCCTACCCAGTGAACTATGGCATACATGCCCAATTCTTATTTTTAGTGGTGGAAAAGTAGGGGAAAGCCAGTGCCCGCTGGACAACCTGGGAAGTTACTTGCTTGCTTTCCAGAGGTAGCTCAACCCTGAGCCTGCACCAACTCAAATACTTTTGAAGAAATTAACATGTAAAGCCAGGAGAAGCAGTGAATCCGAATAAAAACTGTTGAATGATTGAATGACCACTCATGGTAACTACAAGGGAGATACTTTGCAGAAGCCACTGAATGTTACACTAAGCACCTCAGTGAACTTATAGTTCATACTCTATTCCTTACCAGATACCTGGAGAGTGACAAAATCTAAATTTTATATATATTGAAAATGTATAAAATAATAAATCTATGCAAAAGATCTGCCAAAAATTGGCTGTGTTGCACCAGTTAGGACATAGTGATGCTTGTCTTAATTGATGCTTAGGATATCATTAAGCATCAGCCAAATGGTGATGGTTCAATCAAAGCACTTGAGGACAGCAGAATTAGAAAGTCAAACATGGATTTTATAAAGTTAAAAATCATCAATGAACTGTGTGGGTTCATCTACGTAAATCCAAATGGGTAAATCCAATATCCAAAATGGTTCCTAATTATACTACACTATGCATAGCTAGAAGCCACTGTGGTAAACTGCCCTCAAATGTTTTCCTTCCAGTCAACAGTGAGGGGAAGGAGGAAGGTACCAGCAGGCAGGGAGGAGCAGGCAAGGAACAGAGAGGGGCACAGGGAATAGTCACTGACTCTGTGGGCTCCTTCATGCACAGCTGGGGATTCTGGTTTAGATATTTCACCAAAGGCGAAGGCTGGGTTCACCCATGTAATCAGGAAGTGGGTGCTGGACTGATGATCAGGACATTGACCATCTTCTACATGCTTAATCCAGAACAGCATTCGTCCACCACTATACAACATGTTAATGCACGAAAATCCATCCCTGCCCAAAGGAATTTGCACTGCAGTAGAAAAGGGACATCTTAGAACTATGCTGGGATCAAAACTACATCTTTTTCATTCTAACAGACTTTTTAAGGACAAGTTTCTTTTGTGCCAGCCTTCCTGTAAATTCCTGTGGGCCTGGACATCACTAAAGGATTGTCTCATAATGAAGAGAGCACTGAGTTTTCTTTAAGTGTCATTTTGTTAAGCCTGAACAGAAGAGAGAAAGTAGGAGTAGAAATAAATGAAAGGAACTCTAGTCCCTCCAGGCTGGTCAATGAGACGGTCTTCGATGGCCGGGAATAGCAAGGACTAAGCAGCCAGCTCCAGTCACTAAGGTCCAGGGCTGGGAATACAGAATACCAGCTGTCTTCATCTGTTTGTATTGCTATGAAGGAATACCTGAGGCTGGATAATTTGTAAAGAAAAGAGTTGGCTCATCTTTCCGCAGGCGCCAGCATCTGTTTCTGGTGAGGGCCTGAGGATGTTTCCACTCATGGCAAAAGGCAAAGGGGAGCCAGCATGTGCAGAGATCGCACGGTAAGGGAGGACGCAGAGGAGAGGGCGATGCCAGGCTGTTTTTGCTGGTGGGAGCTCACAGAGTGAGAACTCACTCACCCCTCCTTCCCAGGGAGGACATTAATCTACTCATGTCATGAGGGATCTGCCCCTGTGACCCAAACGCCTCCCATTAGGCCCACACTTCCAGCACTGGAGAGCAGATTTTTAATACGAGATTCAGAGGGGACCACTAACCATGCAGGGCACACAGCAGTACGAGCTCCCGTTGGAGGGTGAGGCTCCTGAGGAGGAGGAGATAGCGACCCCAAAGCGTGTGGTAGTCAGGTGCACAAACAGATTCACAAACACCACCCTCACTCACACCTCCTTTTTCCATTCAAAGCCTTGTTCCAATCCAGGGAGGAGACAGTACTAAAACCCAAAAATTCTCACCACCATTGCTTTTGAATAGAGTTAATTAACTTCTTAATTCTCTGAATCTGCATAACTTATAAAACTTTGTGAACATGAAATTTAAAATGCTGTTCTTAAAAAAAGCCTGTACAGTTACAGAAAAGTGTTTCTAGCATCAGTACTCCTATACAATTTTAGTCTGGGGAAATACATACAAAATTATTATAAGAGAAATGCATATCTAAATTTTAAAGGGGAATTTTAAGGGAAAATGTGCAGATGATTTTCAATCATTTTCTTCCTCTGTTTTAAATCTAGCAATATGACAGCTATTTTGCTCCTAGTTTTTCAGTGTGACTGGCTGATCCAGGTTTTCTCCTTTTGGTGGTATATTTGAGTGTAAGCTATCATGGTGACTGACAGGTGAGCTGATTAAAATGTCCCTAATACAACCAACCAGTGCAACCAGCAGATTGTGCTGTCTCTCAGGACCCTGGATCCGGAGTGAAGATAATTACTTCAGATTCCTAGAAAACAAGAACTCAAATTCCAATTTACCCAGCTCTTGGCTCTATTGCTGGTGTGGACTTTTCAGTTCCGGAAGGCTTGGGCTGATACACTGCAGTGCCCATCCTCCAGCAGGTAGTAAGAGAGACCCAAGAGACACTGACGCCCAAAATCCCTAATGATAAGAGGAGGTCACTTAAGCAAATTCAGGAATGGCCCCGATTGAGGTTTTGGTCTTTCAAGTATTTACTTGAACTCAACGATGACGATCCAATCTGCTGAGAAAATTCTCCTTGGAAGAGAATTAAAAGGGAGAAATCTTTAACAAGAAATAAAGGCAGCTGCTGGAAATTCTGTATGTCAAGAATAAGTACTTAGCTTTGTCTCTAGGAGAGAATCTCAAGAATCTATCCTTGGAAACTAGAGAGGGGATCCTATCATTTCAGTGTTTTCCAGCCAGGACAGTTGAATACAGCAAAACTGCATTACTGTTTTTCTTACTCTTTCACCCTTCCCTGACCACCTTCGTGGTAGACATAGATTAGAGCTAGTGGTCTGCAACACTGAAGGGTAAGAAGGTCCTCCCATCTCACGTCCAGTGTCCCCCCCAGCCTCCAAAACCACCAGCCCTACCCATCCCTGCCTCCCCTAACCCTTATCAAAGAATCATCCTCAAAATGTAAAAACCATAATTGTCATAAAGTAGATACTGAGCATATGTCAAAGTCCTATTTAATTTTGAAATAAGGGAATTGGTAGGATGACAAAGCTGGTTTAAAGAGAATATGAACATTGGAATTTTAGGTAGCCAGAGGACAAAAGAGAATGATGAAATAAGATTGGCAAATATAAAACAGAAACTACAATCATTGCACCATCAATTTTCTAATTTTACAGAGTTGTAAAATGCCTGGACCATAATCCGCAGAAAATAGTGAGTCAAACGAAGTTACTGCTTTCCATGCATCGGCAAACTTTTTCTTAAAAAGCCAAACAGTAAAATTTTAGGCATTGAAAGCCAAAAGGCAAAAATTATATAGGTACTTATATAACTAATTAGAAGTTAACCATTTAAAAATTTAAAAATCATTCTTAGCTTGCATGTTGTACAAAAGCAGGCAACTTGTCGGATTGGCCCACAGGTGGTCTCTGTTTACTGGGTGGGATTGTTGTATTCTAACATGACATTGAAGAGGCCACACAGTCAACTTTTCTCCTTATTTCCAAATATTGAATCATTTTTCTTAAATCATCAACAGTTACTCAAGCCTGTGCCTCTCTCTGGCCTTTATCTTTGCTGTTACAGAGAAGTTAGACAAGTAAATGATAATGTAATCATGATTTGGGTGCCTGTTCACTCATACATGAAGTGAACATTTATGGATTATCTGCCATGAGTCAGACACTATGATAGCCACAAGGACCAAAAGATAAATCGACCCCATCTCTGCCCCCTGCCAAGGAGCTAAATAACTAATGAGAAAAATGGAAGCATATACAAAAAGACATAATAGAGTCTGTTAAATACAGAATCAGGATGTGAGCAGAAAGAAATCTTAAGAAGTAATGAGGAGAGAGCAATTAATGCTACAGAGGCAAAGGGATATCATGGCAGGCTTCGTATACAGACAGTGAATATTGAGTTGGGTCTTGCTGTATGATGGCAGTGGGCCCAGGAAGAGAAAGGGGGGTGAGGGACTATTCCAGAAAATGCAGAAGAAAAATGTAGACATTTCTGGGAGTGCCAGGTTTCTTCGGTTACTCCACAGTGATGACAGCTTTGTTTACAGAACAGGGGTGAAGGGAGCGAAGGGAGCTCAGATTGGAAGGAAGGGAAAGCCAGGCTGAGCCAGTTCACTTAAAGCCAGGCTGTCTAAAAATGCCTGTCAAATCTATTTGCTTCGACTTTGGGTGTCCTATTTTTCTTTTTCTTTTGTTTCCTATGACTTACGGTCTTTTAAAATTAAACTTTAATAAAATTTTGGAAAGCCCAAAAAGTTTTCAAAGTAAGTGCTAGACAGTCCTTAAAGTGGTCTCAAGTTAAATAAAAATAAAACAGTTTATCGATAATGATAACAATAAACTGTTTGGAAAAACTTGGGAAAAATATAAGATAGGTACAAAGGGTGTGCACATATTAATTTGTTTTTAAATTTTAAATGCAATACATAAGGCAAAAATTAATAAGATCCTTTAAATATTTTTAAAAGACTCCAAAACTATTTGAGAGAAAACCAGTTCTAAGGAAATGGACAAGATAGATTGACTCTAGCCTATAAAGTAGGTGTCTGGAGGCCAAGGGAAAGCCAGGGCTGAAAGTATACATTTGGGGAACTTCAGCTGAAGCCAGAGAACAGATTTTTAAAAATGGCCTGGAGCAATGTGTTGGACGGGAGGAAATGGCCTGGGGCAATGTGTAGGATGGGAGGAAATGGCCTGGGGCAATGTGTAGGGTGGGAGGAAATGGCCTGGGGCAATGTGTAGGACGGGAGGAAATGGCCTGGGGCAATGTGTAGGGTGGGAGGAAATGGCCTGGGGCAATGTGTAGGGTGGGAGGAAATGGCCTGGGGCAATGTGTAGGACTGGAGGAAGAGCTGTGAATGGAACTCTGAGTAACCCCAACAGGTAATGGGGAAATAGAAAAATTACAGTAAAGGGAGTCAAGAAATAGCGGTCAGCGAGGTGGGAGACAATGTTGCAGAAAGCCGCAAAACAGAAGAGCAGAAGAGAGACAGGCCCATAATTTTAGCAGCTGTGAGTGAACAGAGTAGAGGGCACTTAAGTGGACAGGTCAAAGGTCATCAGAATGCTTTACAAAAGCAATCTAATGGAACGGCAAGGGTAGAGAAGCCAGACTTCAATGAGGCTGGAATGAAATGGAAATGGAGAACGTCAACACAGGCTGTCTACCTCTTGTCTTACAACTTAGAGCAAGGCGCCCTCCAGTGTTAGGCTCCTACCTTTCCACAGAGACCAGGAGAAAGCTGCTAACTTCCTTGAGGATCACATTTTACAGGATGGCACCCAGGCCCTGGAGCATAACATTCCTGAGTTGTAAAGGTGGCAAGAGGGTTTTTCAAAGATTTACATCTCAAAGGAACATGGAATTTGCAATTAAAAGTTTTAACTAACTGCTCTAAGAAAAAGGAAGTTGAGAGCCTTGTGGAAAAAGTTTGTCTTAAGTCTAGTGAAAGCTGGGAGTGGTGGCTCACGCCTGTAATCCTAGCACTTCGGGAGGCTGAGGCAGGTGGATTTGTTTGAGTCCAGGAATTCAAGACCAGCCTGGGCAACATGATGAAACCCCTGTCTCTACGCACACAAAGCAAAAGTTAGCTGGGTGCCATGGCACATGCCTGTAGTCCCAGTTACTCTCATCACTGCACTCCAGTCTAGGTGACAGGGTGAGACCCTGTCTTGGGGGGGGGGAAAAGTTTAGTGAAGTTGAGGGGACTGTTAAGGCTGCTTGGTCAGAATAGTTTTTTGTTTCTTTGTTTTTTGTTTGTTTGTTTGTTTGTGTTGAGATGGAGTCTGGCTCTGTAGGCTGGAGTGCAATGGAGCGATCTCCGCTCACTGCAATCTCCACCTCCCGGGTTCCAGTGATTCTCCTGTCTCAACCTCCTGAGTAGTTGGGATTACAGGGGTGTGTCACCATGCCCAGCTAATTTTTGTATTTTTAGTGGAGACGGGGTTTCACCATGTTGGCCAGTCTGGTCTCAAACTCACGGCCTCAAGTGATCCACCTGCCTCGGCCTCCCAAAGTGCTGGGATTACAGGTATGAGCCACCACATCCAGCCCAGAATAGTATTTCTTGTCTATGCCCCAATTTTATTGTATTTACAGGCAATGCCCAGATAATTTATTTAGTATCATTTGCAAGATTCAAAACAAATTCCAATTAAGTCTTTCTCTTTTCTTTTGCTTAATGTCAGGGTAGAAAGCAGTTTGTGGTCGCAATGGTGGGAGAGAGATAACATTATTCCACAATCACTTTTGAACTAAGGAGAAGAGAGAATTTGAAAACTCTCATAAGATTTTTAGTTAATACCATTCCACATTCAGATCAGCATGTGAACTCCTGGATGCATCCTCTAAATGAGGATCAGCCATCCCTTAGGCCAAATAACATCCACAGAAGTGCAGGCATGTAGGAGAAGCGACATGCTGTTCTTACTGCGTTAGGTGTGCCATTCCCCTTTTGAAAAACCCCTGGATAAATGAATCTGTGATATAAAAAGTATAAACCAGTGTTAGAACTTCCTGTGATTTATCAACTGAAAACCCGAATAAATCACAGCTTGCTCAGTATTCTGCCAGCATCTCCAGCAACTAGAGTCGTCTTTCATTTAGGCTGCTGTGAAAATTCTTCAGAAGCATGGAGGGCTTTTATGCCAGTTAGTTGTGCAGGCTGAAGATTTCAGAAATGCAAAACCACATCTAACTTATTCTCTCCTTGAATTCCTAAGAAGCCTCCTCAAAAATGGACAGCCCTCAAGGCTGATAAATGGTAAACATTGAAATTAATTACAGTCTGACAGCCAGGATGCGTTCACGACAATGTGGATCAACAAGCTTGTTTTCCCTGGAAAAGGCATAATTTGTAAGACCTTCGACAGCTCTGAAAAAGTGGTATATGTCACTCATCACAATAATGACAAAGTTACTCTTAACTAATGACAATAATAGTTACTATTGACACAAGTTTTAATCTTAATAAATATGCAAAGTAGATATTATTTCCCCCCACTATACAGTTGCAGAAATTGTGTTTCAGAGAAGAATAAGTAATTTGTCTTTTGCTGGTCAATTACCAAACACTGCAGATGGAATTCAAAGCCTGATGTGTGTGCCATCTTCAACTCTACCCTATAACCTCTTCACAAAAAAGAAACTTATAAGCCCTTCTAACTGGCTTACAGAAGCTGTTTATTTAGAAAAAGTGATAACACACTTCAGTTTAATTAATCCTAAATGAATTCTGTTAGTTTCTACACTTCACCAAATGAAATTTGTCATATTTTGTCATAGTCTTAGAATGAAAAAAAAAAAAGTGTTTATTCTCAGAAACAAAAGTTCTGAGTGCCCAAGAGTCCCCTTTATATGCACTGCTAAGAGTGTCCCTTCCCAGCTGGAGCAGTCATAGGAATTCTCCTTCCAGGTGATTCTCCTCAGCCTCTCCCCTCTTCATTTGCCCCTTCATCTCCTACGTCCCTGGCCCTGTCTCCTGGGGTCATGCTACTGGCCCTTTGCCTCCTGGGATGCGCAGCACTGCAGATTTTCTGTTTGACACTTGCCTTCACTAGAGGCCCCAACACTGGCTAGACTGCCACATTTCACCTCTCTCCAGGGTTTCAATCTGTGCCCTCATTCCACATTCCAACCACTGCATGGAGCTTCCTTAAGAGGCTCCTGGAGCTCTCTGCCCAACCCATTAACGCAAACCCCTCTACACAAGTCTGGGCCTTAGCCCAGCTGCAGAGCCTCCTCCCAGCTCCCCTAGTATCAGAATTCTCCCTCCACCCGCAGATCCTGGGTCACTTAGGCCACCACCCTAGCACCAATCCATCCAGAACACCGCTGTTCGGCAGGTAATAATAATAACTGAAAGCTGAGACAATTCTTCAACCTCATATCCAGGGCAAGATGTGTGTGGGTATTCACATATCCACTCACACAAAAAAGGATTATTGAGAGTCTACTATAAACAGCTGTGGTGGTGGTTCTTGAGAGTGGTGGAGAACTGAAATGAAACCTAAAGTCTATCACATTACTTGCCACTTTCAACCGGAAAGAACTCCTGTTAACTTAATTCCACAGATGTGTATTAAGCTCCAAACATGTGCATGGTGCTGTGCTATGTGCTATTTATCATTGAATATTCTCACTCTAACCTGCCTTTCAGCAATAAGCCATAAGCCAAACATTTTATAACAATAAAGTAATGAAGCAATCAACAATAACTTAAACATACATATTTTAAGATTTCTTTGAATCGCTGAATTGCATCAGCATTTCTGGAGGTATCATGAGCCACCTCCGTTGGCTTTATGCCGTAGAACATGCAGAATGGGAGACGTATGTTTGAGTTGGAGGGACATTAGTGATCACTTAATTTAAACACTCCATTTTATGGAAGAGAAAAGTGAGAGCCAGAGATGCTAACCTATGTTCCCAAGACCACAGACTATTTCTGGGAGCCAGGCCTTCCCCAATAGGGCCCTCTCCTGAGGCTTCTTCACTGGTAGAAAAGATGAGCAGATCCACTCTCTCTGAACGTACAACTCATCCCACAACCTTCTCAGGATTTGGTGGAAGCTGTGAGGTCCCTGTGTTACATCTCAGATGAACCCTCCGTACAGGGACATATTTATTCAGATTACTAAACACGAAGACCCAAGCACTATGTAAAAGTGATGTTCACGCCTTGAGAAGAGAACTGCCAGACTACCAGGGCCTCATTAAGACTTCCTGGGCTCTAGGCCCTTTGCCTTCATGACTATTAATAAAGAATATTAAAATTATACCTGAACTTCGTGAGCACAAAAATGAATATAATCCAGTATGGGTTGCATTAATTTTTTCTTCTGATTTTAACGAAACGTTTTCGTGGGCTCCTAAAAGCATGGCGGGCCCTCAAGCTGTGCCTCCTGCAGTTTGCTATTGATTGTGATGCGTAAGTTTGCCTTTCTCTGATGCCCCAGGCAAAGGAATGACCCCTTCACCTCCTCGCCACCAACAAAACCATGACCACAAAGCCTTGGTGATAAGTGGGGAAGGGGAGGGCGAGGAGGCGCGCCGATGCAACCAAAAATCTGTCACTTTGTTCAGGCGTGAAGTTTTGTCACGCTGGGCGCCAGGGCGTGGCAGCGCGGGAAGCGTCTGGATTCCAGAGTCTTAGCTCTGCCTTTTTGAAATGAGAAAAGATGATCCAGGAGTTTCCACCACATTACCCCCGCCAGGCAGGCCCGATCTGCCGCTGTAATCACGGAGTAATAATGGCTCTCTCAGCGGTCCCCTGGAGCTGCTCCTGCTACCGCGTGAATTCCTTGCAGACCTCGCTTCCCTCCACCAACACGCAAGGCGCAGTGGTTTTTAAGAAGTCAGAAATCAGCTGGGGTGCTTAAAATGTCATATCCGAAGTCTACTCTTGCTTCTTTTGCTACTGAGCGCCATCTAGCGAGACTTAGGTTTCACCGCATTGAAAAAAACATCCACGAAAGAGACTCAGCGGGACCTCAGCCCTGCCAGTCAAAGTGAAGCCTGAATTTTATAGGCAAGCTGAGCTGAAACCTTGCCCTTGGACAGGATCCAATCAAAGGAGATGTATCGCTTTCTGTCCAACACGTGAGTAAAATGGGACAGCGCAAAAGAAGGAGATGATGATATGATAAATGTTAGGGAGATGAAGGCACTCAGCACGCAGCCAGTAGGACAGGCGGCAAGAGCAGGTCAAGGTTAAGGGGCGGGGCTGGAGCGGGGGTGTCTCGGAAGGCACGATCTTGAGTTGGAGAAAAGGGAGTGAGACCCTGTGAGGTCTGGCAGACAGGGAAAGCCTATTTTCAGGCCTGACAAACATAAGTGCACTTGGGACCAGAAACAAGAGGCTTGAAAAAGAGGCAGTCTTGGACCACCAGGGACCTATGATCTCCATGAATTCATAAACTTTTTGGTGACAAGGACCATGATCTTTTTAACTTTGACTGTAAAATGCCTCAAGGTGTTCCCTGCAGGCAGGGGACATCTTTAAATTCTTTTTGATCACTTGATGGAGAGCTGGGAAACAAACTTCCTCAGTCACCAATTGGAATTGCTTTTCAGTACCTTTGAAATGCACACAGAAGACATTATATAAGTAAATCCAGGGGAGAAACTGTTACATCCAATGCGCTTACACTGGAAATCTCAGAATGATACAAATATTTCCAAGCCCTACATGGCAGCTCACTTACTTCAAGACACATTCATCTCTGTCATATTTAAACAACAGGAAAAAAGGTTGGAGCCACTGTAGTATCAGACTGTACTTTCTACAAGCAACACTCTGCCTCATGAAAGGGTGGAGCAGACAATGGATTTGAGCTTTTGTTTAGTTAGGGGAGCTTTATTTAAAGGAAAGCATTCATGGAGTCTGATACGTCTGCGAGTGAGAATGGCAATGCCGGTGTTGGGGCAGGGGGCCTCTCATTCTTTTTCCCTCATCCCTTATGAGCCCCTTGGAGTCCTGAGGTGTCTCCTGGAAACCCCATATTTGAAAACCTCTAGAATGATTTAAAAAGCCAAACATTGTAAACAGATATGAATGTTAATCTTGGATAATACTTACTAGCCAAAATGGGCTTCCGTTTTCTCACCGATGAAAATGATGTCAGCAATATCCATATGGATCTGAGAGGCTGCTGTGAATATGATTGAAGACACATGTTGAAAGTGCCCGGCACTGTACCAAACAAATAATGGCCCTTGATAAGTGTGGGCTCTTTGTTTATGTAAATAACTGCCCTTTCCACTGAAGCTGGAAGTTCAGGGTCATGATCCCCAGGGACACTCCAGGGACAAGGCCTGAAATGCAATGACATGTCTCTTCTGAATACAGCCAGAATCTACTGGGATACTAGTAGACTAGGCCCTGACCTCTGGCCCGGCTGGATCTGGATCTTCCCACCAACTGCTAACGAGCAGCCACTGACACAGATCTGCTTGCCGAGGTCAAATGCCCTGGACTGCCTCTATGGAGAGACTGTCAAATATGCTGTGTAGAAGAGCTATCCGCACGGCTTAAGAATAGAAAGCTAAGTCATTTTGCCAGCAAACAATTATAGTAAGCCCAGAGAATGCCTCAAACCATACTATGTATTTGTTAAACGTGGTACAGGATCATGGTGAAATCTCTGTACAGTACCAACAGTAAAAATAAATGGTTTGGGCCAGATGCAGTGGCTTACGCCTGTAAGCTCTGCACTTTGGGAGGCTGAGGCCGGTGGATCACCTGAGGTCGGGAGCTCAAAACCAGCCATAACCAACATGGAGAAACCCTGTCTCTACTAAAAACACAAAATTAGCCAGGCATGGTGGCACATGCCTGTAATCCCAGCTACTAGGGATGCTGAGGCAGGAGAATCACTTGAACCTGGGAGGCAGAAGTTGCAGTGAGCCAAGATTGTGCCATTGCATTCCAGCCTGGGTAACAAGAGTGAAACTCCATCTCAAAAAACATAAATAAATAAATAAATAAATAAATAGTTTGAAGGGAATTCAAACAAATCCAGGCAGCAAAGGCAATTATAGACCAATTTGTCTACACACCAATCATGAGGATTTCACTTCCTCGGACCCAAACACAATTTGATCATGACTTGAAAATATTCTAGACAATGGCATCTACTTTTTTCTCCCAAATTTACTATTGAGCTCTAGTCTCTTTGCCCGCTTCTTTCCAAGCTTTCAACCACGTTCAGAACAAAGCATTTCCAGTTGTTGCAGCATAGCATATAGATTATTATTATTGATCAAATCAATAGCAAAGAGTAGGAAGTTCAAACTAATTTGTCTCGTACACATGCTCTGGGATGTATTAAGGAAGAGACAAGAGACCAGGCGTCGTGGCTCATGCCTCTAATCCCAGCACTTTGGGAGGCCGAGACAGGTGGATCACCTGAAGTCAGGAGTTTGAGACCAGCCTGGCCAACATGGTGAAACCCCGTCTCTACTAAAAATACAAAAATTAGCTGGGTGTGGTGGAGGGCACCTGTAGGCCCAGCTACTCAGGAGGCTGAGGCAGGAGAATCGCTTGAACCTGGGAGGTAGAGATTGCAGTGAGCCGAGATGGTGCCACTGCCCTCCAACCTAGGGAACAAGAGTGAGACTCCATCTCAAAACAAAAGGAAGAAACAAATATTGGTATGGCCTACCCATGAATAAGTTCATTATTCTAAGGAAAAATGTCTTTGGGATATGGCAAGTAAAGACAATGATAACAACATAGGGAAAAGTTTGCTTACAAAAGTTCTGCTAGTTAAACTTCCATTCATCTATCATAGAGCCAATCTTTTCTATCCCTTCCATGGCTCTGTCTCCCCAGAATCAGCCCACATCCAGTTTTCAGTCTTTGCCTAAAGCCTAAAGTTTTAGGTGTCCCTTGAAAAATGACATGAAAGTAAAGAGGATCATGAAAATACCTAGGGAAAATATGTTTAAGGTAATAAGAGTGGAAGCAGTGTGAGTTGCTCTACAAATTACTGTTATGGTCTCTTGTTTTGACTCTAATTCTAATTGCCTTCACTTGCCATATTAGCAAAGAGGGCCAGTATGTTAGCAAAGTGGTCCCACAGCTCCTCCTTGGGGCTCTGCCCTTCCCTGGAACTTGTCCCACAGTCCACGAAGGGATGGGGGTGAGACCAGTCAGAGGACTTCAGCACAAACAGGCATGACCTTGGTAACATCACTGATTCTCAGCTTCCTCATCTGTAAAGTGAAGCAATTAGTTGAGAAGGTCTCTAAAATACCTTCTAGCTCTGAAATTCTACCTGAAATGTAAAATTTTATATATTGATAAAAATAAACATTAAAACAATCAGTTGGTCTGAAATTCTTAGAGCTGCAGATTTTGAAAGGCTAAGTCGGTATTTGTTGAATGAATGAAGGTTGTCTTAGCTGTCTTGTACCCATGAAGGCGTACACAACAAACAAAACCTATGCTTGGCGATTTAAAGTTTCCTACTACTTCTCTGTAGACTGGTCCTGAATAAATAACATGGAGAAAGCACGCAATTTATAAACTGGTTGAATTTGTTCTTCAATTATACCCAATTCAGGGCCCCCAGATTTGGAAAAATTTGTTTTTCCAATGTTGCCTACTATGCGCTTTACTGATGCATAGGTCATTCCTTGCTGAGCTAAAGGAAGTTATGGCAAAGCAGCTGATTACGTTCTCCCCTCAAAGATTCACAATAGACATTAGCTTATTAACAACCCTAAGAAGTTTAAAAGTAAAAAGAGAAAGGGCTAGGGTTGGAAGAAGAAAGAGCAAGATAAAGGAAGAAAAATCTATTATATTTATTTCACATAGCATTTTTAAAAACTTAGTCACTGAACTTCTTTTTAGTGTAAAACTTATCAAATCCTGCTGAATTAAGTTCAGCAAATGTTACCACTTGGGAAATATTGGACCGGATGATATCTGGTCATCCTAATTCTAAAAATCCTTTCTATTTATGTATCTTGTAAAGCACAATTCTGATCATATGCTTCCCCTGCTCAAAAATCCTCCATGGCTCCCATCTGACTCTAAAGTCCAAATTTCTTAGCACTGCATTTAGATACTGGCCTTAACTTACCTTTCCAGTCTTAGTTCCCTTCTTTTCCATCCACAAGTCTCTGCTCCTTCCTAACTGGGTTCCCTCTGCTCTCTCTTCTCATTTCTGTTGCTTTCCCATTTCTGTGGCTCTGCTCATGCTGCTGGCTCCAGTTGGAATGTCTTTCCTAGTCTTTGTATGGACAAATGCAACTCACTTTAAATTCTCACTTCAAAGCGATCCCCTCCATGATGCTCTCTTCTCCAAACGATCTTCCCTAGAGCTTATTTAAAGCTCTGTGCTGGTGGCCAGGTGCAGTGGCTCACACCTGTAATCCCAGCACTTTGGGAGGCCGAGGTGGGCGGGTCTCCTGAGATCAGGAGTTTGAGACCAGCCTGGCAAAACCCCATCTCTACTAAAAATACAAAAATTAGCCAGGCATGGTGGCGGGCACCTGTAATCCCAGCTACTTGGGAGGCTGGGCCAGGAGAATCACTTGAACTCAGAAGACTGAGGTTGCAGTGAGCCGAGATGGTGCCACTGCCCTCTAGCCTGGGTGACAGAGCAAAACTCCATCTCAAAAAATAAAATAAAATGAAGATCTGTACTCTACAAGATATTGGGCTTCTTGTATAGCATTATTTGTATGCATTACTTACTTCCCCTAAATTTCTTGGAAGAATGGCTTTACTGTTGCCTGTTCCCTAGTTCTTTGCACATAATAGGTATTTGGTTAAAGAATAATCTGAAAAGTAAGTGGCTGACGTGATTAAACAGGAAACCTTCCAGGGCAGAAACAACAGTGGTCTGACGACAAGAGGCCTGTTCTGGTTCTGCCATCAGCCCTTGGGGACTCCGGCCAGTTGCTTCTCTACTGAGAGTTCAATGTGCTCAGCTTTATAAGGATAAAGAAGGCAGACAGGGGCCACTGGCCTTCCAGAGCTAAATATCTGAGATTCTCTTGATTTCTAATCCACTTTCCAAACAATTGGAGACAACCCTGTAGAATTAGGAATAGAGTAAAATAGAACAATTAATGACAAGAAAGAAGAGAGTCTAAATATTAATAGGGAAGAAATAATTAATCCAAAAGAATGACTCCCTAACATTAGGGCCTTAGCAAGAGACCAAGATAAATTTATATTTGAAATCAGGAAATCATCCTGAGTTCTCAAAGCCATGAACATAAATGATGACTTTACTGCTTTATAAATGCTTACTTAAAAAAAAAAAACAAAAAACTAAGTAACAAAACATTCCTATTTCTCTAATGCAGCAGTTTTCAAAATGTGCTCCCCAGACCAGATGCATCAGCATTACCTGGAACTGTTTTAGAGCCAGAATTCAGTCCCCATTCCACGCTGCCTGCACAGGAACTCTGAGTGTGGGGCTCAGGAATATGTTTTAACAAGGCCTCCAGATGATTCAGATGCACACTGAAGATTGTAAATAATTATATTTGGAGCTAAATATAATATTACTTGTATCTGTAATTTCATTTTTCAAAGATACAGAGTGTGGTTCTCTTTTCCCTCCAGTCTGATATCACAACTGTGCAACCCACTCCAAAATGAGGTAATAGCAAATATATTTGGTCTCTTGCCTTTGACTGCTGCCAGTTCCATTGCTGAGAGAGTCTGAGATTCGCTAACATCTGCCCCATTTCTTACAGCTGATCAAGCAGATCCCTGCAAGTTCCTGGCCTGCGGTGAATTTGCCCAGTGTGTAAAGAACGAATGGACTGAGGAAGTGGAGTGTCGCTGCAAACCAGGATATGAGAGCCAGGCGGGCCTGGACGGTCTGGAACCGGGCCTCTGTGGCCCTGGCACAAAGGAATGCGAGGTCCTCCAGGGAAAGGGAGCTCCATGCAGGTGGGTCAAGCATGCTAACTTCACAGACCCAAGAACTCATTACTCATCCTTCTGGGAAACCCATCATTAGAGTAAATTCATATGGTCCTTTCAACCCACGGTTTTTGAACTTTAGTGAGCATAGGAATCACCCAGAAAAGGGCCTGTTTAAACAACATGGCTGCGCCTTACTATGCCCTGTTTCTGATTCAGTAGGTCTGGATGGGGCTCAGGTAAGGCTGATGCTGCTGCTTCTAGGACCCCACTTTGAGAACCCTGCTCCAGGCTTCCCGGCAAGAGTTCCTAAAGACCAATAGGGAAGGAAGAAAAAACCTGTATCAGCTTTAAAAGACTGAATACTTGGTCTACTACCTTAATTGGGGATGTATTTGTGCATAAAATTTGATTTTTC
The DNA here is from genome assembly GCF_049350105.2 of Macaca mulatta. Classification (NCBI taxonomy): domain Eukaryota; kingdom Metazoa; phylum Chordata; class Mammalia; order Primates; family Cercopithecidae; genus Macaca; species Macaca mulatta. The sequence goes on from NC_133409.1 coordinate 109,810,868, forward strand.
CCATTAGCAAACATAATAGCTTTCATCATAAGAAAGTTGGGAAATATAGAAAATTGTGAGCAAAAAATAAAAATCCCGTTAATTCAACACATTATCTTTTGGTGTTCATGTTCACATAAAATTGATTTATATGGAATTTTCTAAAGCACAATAGAATCAGACTTTCTTGTTTTATAGTCCTCTTTTTTAAACTTAGAATGTTTCCCCATATCATGAAATATTTTTGTAGCATCATTTTTACTGATTACATAATGGTCCATTTTCTAGATATGTTATGATGTGTTTAATCATTCCTTCATTTCCAGACAGAAAGGTTAAGAGAAGCTTTTTAGAAGGAGGAAAAGGAGGCAAGATACAAATGGCTTTCTATTCAGAAACCAGACTTTAGGTGTCATGAAGGTGGCCTTATGAGCAAAAAGGGAGCAGGAAAGTTTCCATATAATGCAACCTATATTACAAAGGATGAACATCCACATGTATTAATAAAGACAAACATCCTAGTATTAAAATGAGCAAAAATTACAGAGGTGTGATTCATAGAAGAAACCCCACATGACCAGTAAAATACAGAAGATTCTGGATCTCACTATAATCAGGGAAATCCAAAAACAATAAGGAGATACCATTTGAATCTGGCACGAGAAGATTGATGATACTCAGTGTGGGAATATGGAGGAAAGCAAGTTCCATCAAGCATTGCTGGTGCATATACAAATTGGAAAAGCCTTTTTTCAAAAGAAATTTGTCATTATCTATAAACTTTTAAATTTGACTTAGGTACTCTACTTTTAGACAACTATTTCTACAAAAATAGTTACACCTGTGCACCAAGATATGCTTACAAAAATGTTCACAGCGTTACTGCTTTGAGTCATGAAACAATTGTATAGCCCATCAATAGGGAAATGGTTAACCTAGAGCGCAGTACATTACTGTGAAACACAGCAGGTAAAGGCAGCAATATATAAAACTCTACTGGAGCTGCCATAGAGGGAAAAATAACATGTCATTAAATGAGAAAGCAAATTGCAGCATACAAGATCCTGTACATGTAATAAATTAGTAACAATACTGTACTTTAAGTATATTAGGTTCAACCATATGGCACTGCCATTTTGTCAGTCACAAATCATCAAATATTGGCAGTTTTGCATGGTTCAATCTAACATGTAAGTGAATTCATAGCAAAAATGTGGAATAGGTACACAACTATCATTCCAGTTAACAATGAAATGGACTGAAATTGAGGTCCGGGATTTTTAATAATGAGAATCTGTTCATGTATCACTTGTGTAGATTTTTTTTAGGCTAGTCAAGTGCAGTAGTAAGAAGAGGGAAAGAAATAGAACAAGCATTTCCATTTGCAATTGACTGTAAACAATCAGTTGAGAGAACTCACTATGTTCGGACCAGCCCACATGTGTAATTTAAAAGAAGGGTTGGGCTGGGAGCTGTAATCCCAGCACTTTGGGAGGCTGAGGTGGGCAGATCACCTGAGGTCAGGAGTTGGAGACCAGCCTGGCCAACATGGTGAAACACCGTCTCTACAGAAACACAAAAATTAGCTGGGCATGATGGCACATGCCTGTAATTTGGGACACCGAGGCAGGAGAATCGCTTGAACCTAGGAGGTGGAGGTTGCAGTGAGCCAACATCACGCCATGCACTCCAGCCTGGGCGACACAGCAAGACTCCATCTAAAAAAAGAAAGGTTGAGGGGTGGAAAGAAAGGGTCAATGAACAAGGCTGGATTAAAGTGAATAAGAAGAGGGTTGTATACTGCTTTTGTGAACAGGAATGTATTCCGTTTTTATTTTAATCGGCCCTATTTGGTATTTCAGATGGCTGTAAAGTTCATAATTTTAAACATTTCTCTTTCTTCAGTGAGAAAGATTACTTTAATTCTAGGTTGTCATAAGTGAGATCAGTAAAGCAAGGCATAAGGTGATCTGGAAATAAACACCTCTCAAAAAGGTTGGTGGTGCTCTACTTCCTCCACCTGTGGCTGTCTCTGGGGCATAACATGGGATTCAACTACATCAGAAAATTGACGCTCCTTAGACTAATGGAATGAAATGAACATTTTTCAGCACCATGTGCCAGGCACCCTGCTAGATGCTGGGCAATAGATGAGAGGAAGCAGGGAAGGAAGAAAGGGAGGGAGGGAGGGAGGGAAAGATGCTTAATTTCTTCAGGAAGAAGGGAAAAATTCCCATATCACCCCAATTTTGCCCTTTTCCACTTCCTGAATATTCCTGTTTAAATGTTAAGTATTAACCCCTGATATCCTCAGCATGAGGACAAACCCCTGTTGCCCCTACGAGCTACTTCAGACAGATTCCCATGAAGAAACAGGACCACAGCAGTGCTCTGAGGATCCCTTGTGCATCTCCGTGACCTGCCCTCCTCCCATCAGTTCTTTCTGTTCGTCCCAAGATGCCATCATTTATGTCATGAAATTTATTTATATAAGGATTAGCTGACAAATTAAAACCCAATCAACCATAGATAAGACACTGGTTACAATTAGAGGCTTTAAAGTTTGACCCAAATTTAAGAGCTCTGCCCCCAACGAGGTATGACTTTAAGCCACTTCCCCACCCCCTGCCCTGAAGCCCCAAATTTCTCATCTATCTAATGGGAATAACAGGAATAAATTCATGGGTGTTGGTAAGGAATAAATTAGATGCCTTTCAGTGTAAGCTACTCACTACTAGCATTATTGGAGCTGTTTCTGTCAACAAAGGGTAGCCCTGTAAGGAAAAACTAAGATTCCCTACCTGGCACTTAAACCTAAACTCAGAAGCAAATCCGTGAGAACACCAAGTGCTGCAACTTTGAAAACAGCGTTCTCTAAAGAACTGTAAATTTAGCTGCTGTTTTTGTTATTCTACCTGAAAGTGATGAGATGGGGAAATGATACTGAGGGCAAGTGCCCTCCTGAGAAGACTACCACTGACACACAAAGAGCAGTTTCCACTACTTCAGTTACTTGTCATTGTTTCTCATTACACTTTCACCTCTATTTTTCCTTCTATTCTTTTCCTCCATCCAATATTTATAACTATACTCCATACATTTTTACCTTTCCCTCAATTTTGGATGTCATATACATACATTCTGTCACACTAGGAACTTACTTGAAACTTCCTTTTTTTGGTATAATGAGTTAGGCTTTTATTAATCACAATTATCAGTATGCATATACAAAAACAAAGTGCAGATGTAAATCTAACAGAGTAGATTCTGACTTTTCCTTTTCAGGTCTTAACATTCTCACTTTTGTCCTTTAATTTAATAGGCCTAATATGCTCTCTGTGACATTACTTGTAATAATGAAAATTGTTTCTAAATATAGGGGACGGTTTCAGTAAATGATGGTACAAAGTGACATTCATGAGGATGTTTTAATCATATGGAAGTGCTTGTTGTAATCACAGCAAAGTCACAGGTTCACTCACATGCTACACCTCAAATGGAGAAAAGGATGTCTAGTTTTTTTCTCTCTCAATAGTTGTTACCAACTCCCTTTTGAGCTCTTTCTCCACTGAATAGTGGGTAGGTTTCGTTAGTGAGTAGGTTTGTGGGAGGAAAAGGTTGGGATTTTATATAGTCCAATTTAAAGTAGTCCAAACTTATCTGATTAATGATTTGAGCAATCACTTTAGACAACTCAGTTCGCTTGGAACATATAGTGAGGTATGGCTCTCCTGGTCTTGACAGTTCTTCTGGAAGTTTTCTAGTTCCATATTCCCCTCACCTGTGATCTCTTAGTTCTGATCCCAGGCATCTGCCCCTTCCCTGGCATTCTCAAAGCTTCCAAGTCTCCCAACCGGACAAATTGGAACCAAAAATGCTGCCTTAGGTGCTGGGACAGGGAACAATGAAATTGTTAATCAATTTCCTTGAAACAAATAAATACAGGCCTGGCACGGTGGCTCACGCCTGTAATCCCAGCACTTTCGGAGGCCGAGGTGGGTGGATTCGAGACCATCCTGGCCAACATGGTGAAACCCTGTCTCTACTAAAAATACAAAAATTAGCTGGGTACGGTTATGTGTGCCTGTAATCCCAGCTACTCGGGAGGCTGAGGCAGGAGAATCGCTTGTACCTGGGAGACAGAGGTTGCAGTGAGCTGAGATCAAGCCACTGCACTCCACTGGGTGACAGAGCGAGACTCTGTCTCAAAAAAAAAAAAAAAAAAAGTACAGATAGGGTCTCACTATGTTGCCCAGGCTGGTCTTGAACTCCTTGGCTCAATCCTCCTACCTCAGTCTACGAAAGTGCTGGGATTATAGGTATGAGCCACTGCTCCTGGTTTCAACCTCCTTAAACTGTATTTTTCCTCCTCTCTCCTCTGCCTTCTTCTCACCGAGCACTAGGACTGAAATTTTCCGTCCTTCTCCCTTTCCCTGAAATTGTAATAAACAGATGTTGAGAGAAAGAAAAAAGTTTAATAAGGAAATATATATAGGAAGATAGCTCCTAAATATTATGCCCATTTTATAATGCAAAGAGGAAAAACACAAAATGTAAAATGCATATACACTATCAATAGAAATTATGTATATAGAAAAGTCTAAAAATGTTTATTTTTTCTCTAAAAAAATTTAACTGACACACAATTGTACATATTGATGGGGTACAGTGTGGTATTTCAATACATATATACATTGCGTAATGATCAAATCAGGGTAATTAGCATTCCCATCATCTCAAACATTTATCCTTTCTTTGTAGTAAGAACATTCAAAATCCTCTCTTCCAGCTATTTTGAAATATACATCAACTACAGTCATCCTACTGTGCAGTAGGACACCAGAATTTATTCCACCTACCTAATTGTAACTTTGTACCCATTGACCAATCTCTCTCCATGATACCATGCTCCCTCCCCTCCCCAGTCTCTGGTAACTACTGTTCTATTTTGTGTTTCTATGAGATCAGCTTTTTAAATTCCACATGAGTGAGAGCTTGCAGTATTTGTCTGTGTCTGGCTTATTTCACTTAATATAATGTCTTCTGGGTTCATCCAGTTGTGGCAAATAACAGGATTTCATCCTTTTAATGACTTAATAGCATTCTATTATATATAGTATATAGTATATATAATTATATATAAATTATAGTTATATATTCTATATTATAGTTATATGTAATTTTATAATTGTATATGTAATACATATGTATCACACTTTATTGATGAACACAGGTTGACTCCAAATCTTGGGTATTATGAACACTGCTGCAATATACATGGGAGTGCAGATATCTCTTTGATATACTGATTTCATTTTCTTTGGCTAGATACCCAGTAGTGGGATTGCTCGATCATATGGTAGTCCTATTTTTAATGTTTTTAGGAACCTACAGACGGTTTTCCATAATGACTGTACTAATTTATATTCCCACCAACAGGATATAAGGGTTCCCTTTTCTCTACATCCTCGATAACACTTGTTGTCTTTTGGATTTTTGATAATAGCCATTCTAACTGAAATAAGGTGACATTTTATTGTGGTTTAAACTTTATTAGCAACATGCTATTACAGAGTTGTTTTTCAGCAACTACAACTCAGAACTTGACTTGAGAAATAAATCTATGTTTTGTAATCCTTCAGTCCTTCTGAGACCACTGCCTAAGAAATAGTAAGCCAACTAAAAGGCAAAACGCGGGGTAAATGCTGAAAGCACACTTCTTCCAACTCAGATGGAAGACACCTGCAAAAATGTTATCTATTTTCACTTGTCATGATATTAAAATTAAAATAGTAGAAAGATGTAGTTACTATTAATGTTGATAAGCCCAAGAAACAAGATACTATGTTTTTGCTTTCTTTTGTAGGTTGCCAGATCATTCTGAAAATCAAGCATACAAAACTAGTGTTAAAAAGTTCCAAAATCAACAAAATAACAAGGTAAAATCATGCTTTCTTTTATAAGTTGGTTGTAATTACTAAACTTGACTTTTGAAGGAAATTAAAAACATTTCTGTCCCTCTTGTTTTAAATAGAAATAAGCAAGATACTTTTTAATTTACTGTTTTAAGGGGAGGATATTTTCTAGTGCAAAAGGATATTTCTAGTGCAAGAGGATATTTTCTAGAATCAGAAGGCTGGGACTAACCGAAATGTGTAGATAAAATAACAGAATAACAAAACCAATCCAAGTATTTTATAATATTCCCAACCTTTTCTTATAAAAATATACATATAATTTATCAAGTATATTTTAAGGTTGAAATCTTTACAATAACAACATATTCCTGGCATTGAATAATTTTATATACTTTCAATTTCAAATAATAATCAGCTAAAGGAAAAATATGTAGAATATATGAAGAAACAAGATTTGTGAACAATAAGTAACTTAAAAAAATTCATAAAAGTTCATCTTCAGATATTTTTCAGTGTCCTAGATGTCTCTTTTAAAATATTCACTTAATCAACTTATTTTACTAAAATAATTTTATTTTACAAAGGAAAATAACTTGTCTATAAGCAATTTATATATAGTTGACATCGTTTTTTAAAATAACTTTGGGGAAAAAAACCTTGGACAATCTTTAGCCTAAAACTACCCATTTTCAAAAATTATAGTCTTTGATAGAAACAATTGGTGATAATCAGCCAATGTCTATCTAAAGTCTACAGCGCTGGATAAAAACAAATGCCTCAAAGTTTGCACCTACAAAAGTTATCACAGTCAATATATGATCAAGGATACTGGGGTAATCACACCAAATGCTAATAATAATTTTATGTATCCAAGTGCACACTGGGAATGTGTGCCACTTTAGTTTCCTGAAACAAAGAAAATTGGAAAAACAAAAAAAGTTTAGACTAGGGCCATAAGATGACAATAGGACACAGGATCTGATATTGACAAAACGTCCAACTAAATCCTGAAGTACCAGATAGAATTATGGATCATATTTCAAATAAATAAAAGGAAGTGATAATTTTCAAAGTAGGAAGTAAACTTGAAGAACTACATTTTACTTCAAGGCGGGAACAAGTATCAGTGCTAATTATTCCTGGCTAGGTGGATTTCTGTGTTGACGGACATTCAGAGGACACATGAGTTCCCTGCGGAAGCATGCTGTAATACATTAACGGTGTCTACTATGGTTGAATAGGAATATGGTGACTCATTCACAGACTATCTGCCACTCCTGCTACATGAGATGGGTCAGCCTGAGAATCTAAATACGCTTAAGAGGGCATGGAGTACATTTCTAGTCAGTTATAAAGTTAACAATATTTAGAGGCCATCTTCAACATGTCAAAGAAGATGTCATAAATGGCAAGCACGGGCCGGGCGCGGTGGCTCACGCCTGTAATCCCAGAACTTTGGGAGGCCGAGGCGGGTGGATCACGAGGTCAGGAGATCGAGACCATCCTGGCTAACACGGTGAAACCCCGTCTCTACTAAAAATACAAAAAAAATTAGCCCGGCGTGGCGGCGGGCGCCTGTAGTCCCAGCTACTTGGGAGGCTGAAGCAGGAGAATGGCGTGAACCCTGGAGGCGGAGCTTGCAGTGAGCTGAGATTGCGCCACTGCACTCCAGCCTGGGCTACAGAGCGAGACTCTGTCTCAAAAAATAATAATAATAATAATAATAATAATAAAATAAATGGCAAGCACATCCTCTTATCTACTAGTGGCAGTAATATTGGAATGAACCATTGGTTTGACCTTGGGTGGCATTTCTTAAGTTCTTAAAACTATTTCTCTTTCAGGTAATCAGTAAAAGAAATTCTGAATTACTGACCGTAGAATATGAAGAATTTAACCATCAAGATTGGGAAGGAAATTAAAAACTGAAAATGTACAATTATAATTTAGGCTATCTCAAGAGATTTGCTTTCTCAAGGAAAATGGGAGGCTGGCATATTCACTGGTCATCAAAATCCAGGCATACAGTCAACACTGACTATCAGCACACACCATATTTCAAGTATAGAAGAGTCATATACTTGACAACCAGTAAATTCTGAAGAAAAAGACACTTATATTAAAACCCCAAATGCAATCAGTGAAATACATTTTTACTAGTCTTGGACGATAGTCAAAGTGATCGTAAACCAGGTTTGCCTCCAGCTTCCGTGAAAATTTTACTCACAGATCATTTGCAACAAGCACAGCTTACTTACTGTTTAGGGACTGAACAATTTATTGGGAAGCAAACTCTTTATATGCTAGAATGTACATTTAAAAGAGGACTACCTATGCAGGGAGATGCAGGTCTCTCTAAATGCATGAATGTATGTAGTGTGTAGGCACTGTAGTGAGTGTATATATGCTCCACACGACAATGTCTGATAAACACAAACCTCAGTATGCAGTTATTAGGCACACTAGTTTTATACGCAACTACTGCTTACATAGTAGACTGTTTTGTTGCCAATAATCTTTGAATTGTTCTTTAAAAGAAACTGAGGTTCAGATATACATACCATGGAAAATCTTACTTTTCTTGTTACTACACAAAGCTATTTTTAAAGAAGATGGTATATTGGGAGAAGGGTGAAGTTGTACTATATGACATAATCAATTCCTGTCTTCTACCACAGATTAACAATGTCTTCCTATAATGACCAGAATACTTCCTCGTACCAGTTTTGGTGTGTGTATACCTAGACTGGCATCAATGTAATCCAATTCAGTCCATTTTTAATGAGCTGCTTAATAAAAAATGAATGTCTGTATCTCTTTCAAATGTTCTAATATCAGATATATTTGCAAAACCTTAATTTCAATAAAGTAAAAGCGCTATACTCATAGGTTTTTAATGAGCCTATGTTTTAGTATTCTCTAGATTTGCTTTATATATTCAATAAATGATTTTAAGCATGAAAATTTTAATGCTGCCAGAAGACAACAGAGTAGCAAATACAAAAAGCAACATTTAATGGTAAGCTTCAAAAATAAAAACAGGCCAAGCACAGTGGCTCATGCCTATAATCTCAGCACTTTGGGAGGCCAAGGCAGGTCTATCACTTGAGGTCAAGAGTTTGAGATCAGCCTGGGCAACATGGTGAAACCCCCGTCTCTACTAAAAATACAAAAATTAGCTGGGTGTGGTAGCATGTGACTGTAGTCCCAGTTACTCGGGATGCTGAGGCAGGAGAATCACTTGAACCCAGAGGTGGAGGTTGCAGTGAGCCAAGATCACACCACTGCACTCCAGCCTGGGCAACAGAGTGAGACTGTGTCTCAAACAGACACACACACACACACACACACAAAAACAAAATGTTCTCAATAATGGAGACAATTTTTTGGGAAGTGGTAGTGCCCCATAAGGGTTACAAACACCTAGCTTTCATCACCATTCCCATACCAGTCCTGTCTTCCACCACAGACGAACAATGTCATCCTATAATAACTTCATTGACTACTTCCTCACCCTAACTTTGGTGTGTGCGTACCAAAGTGAAGATCTATAATGTGGGACAAGGACTTCAAGGTGAAATATGATGACAAGGTCCCACAGAACAAAGAATGGTGGCAAGAGTTGGTGGCAAGAGGTGTACCTACCCACTTCCATATCCCTGGAACTTCACAGAGGAAAACAAATGATGGAAGCATGATAGGCTGACCAAAAGTACATGAAAACATTTCATCAGGAGAAAAAAGGATCTATCACTATCACTCCTGTATAATGTATTCCTCATTCCCTATACTGCTTGTGTTCTAACTAGTATAGGAAATGTAGTTTTCTATGGAGAAAGATAAGTAGGTAAAAGCCCTATATTCTGTGGGGAGGGTCCCATTTTGTGGTAAGTGTCTCTCACTCTTTGGATCACCCCTCTTTTGAGTTGGTCTTTTCCAACCAGCCAGGGAAGAGCTCATGAGGTGAGACAGCCAAAGTCTCCTTCCACTCTCAGAGGACCCACCAGGATCATGATAGGTTCTTGACACAGGGAATGGACCAGCTATATTCAAGGCCTTAGGGAGAAGGAGCCTTCTTTGGGTCCCCACTTTTTACATCCTGTGTCTTCTCACAGATTAGTAAGGGTCTGGAGAAAGGCAGCCAAAATTTGGTGTGTCTCTAATCTCAGCAAAATAAGTAGCTGTCACTCACACAGAGTCCTGCCTGTTTCCTGGATGGAGATCACATAGGAAATTTGGGGCCAATGTTCAAAGAAGTTTCAATCGCCTTGAGTTCCTTGCTTCTTCCTGCAGCCACCTAACACAGCGCTTCCAGCCCTGGCAACTGGATCAAGCTTCAGGAGCCCAGAATTCTCCAACTTATTCCATCTGAAACATGGCAATAAGTGCACCATTTACAACCTGTTCATGACACCCTGTAACTGTATTGAAAGCACAAGATGCAAGTGGAAATTCTACACACGGAGCATTTATTTATTTGTATTTCCAGTACATCAGTTTTTAGAGAAAGCATTAGATATACACTTTTAATGAAATGAGGAAAAACTGACAGTTTGACTAGATGAATTTTCATAAGTAAAAAGAAAACAACCAACTTATAAACCTGTGATTTAAAGGTAAGCTGCTACTTGGTACAAATCAGGATTAAATGTGTAGATATGGACACAGAGAGTAGAATAACTGACACTGGAGACTCCAGAGAGTGGGAGGGGGAGAAAAGCTTTAGGGATGAAAAATTACCTATTGGGCACAATGTATGCTTATCTGAGTGTTAGGTACACTAAAAGCCCAGATTTTACCACTGTGCAATATACCCATGTAACAAAACTGCACTGGTACCCCCTAAATCTTTTTTTTTTTTTTTTTTTTTTTTTTTTTGAGATGGACTTTCGCTCTTGTCACCCAGGCTGGAGTGCAATGGCGCCATCTTGGCTCACTGCAACATCTGCCTCCCACATTCAAGGGCTTCTCCTGCCTCAGTCTCCCGAGTAGTTGGGATTACAAGTACCCACTACCACGTCTGGCTAATGTTTTGTGTTTTTAGTAGAGACGGGGTGAAACAGGCTGGTCTCGAAGTCTTGACCTCGTGATCCACCCGCCTCGGCCTTCCAAAGTGCTGGGATTACAGGTGTGAGCCACCACGCCCGGCCCTAAATCTATTTTTAAAAAAACAAATTAGTATTGAAGATTCTCCTTTTGAATGTGCATTAATTATTCCTGATTATCTCTTGAAAAACTTCTGAGACAGCTAAGCTTGCTTCATATAGTAGGTTAGCAATGGGGAAAGAATACACTGATTTGAATTGAACTAAAGCGTACTCAAAGATGCGGTCCCAGCAGAGTAGGCGCTACCTCTGCCAGTCTCTCCATCTTACCCTTCCATGAGGCTTATGTACAGAACGCCTATTTACTGCTGACCTTCTCCAGTGTGGCAGTGCCATTCCTATATGCTAAGAATGTATACACTGAGCGTATCTTGATCCAAGTTTTAATAACCATAGGTTCTGATCCTATAAATTACACATTATTCATTCTAAAACTTAGTAGAGATCTACGAGTGCTCTGTGTCCTAAAATGTATCAGTGGTTCCAAACTAGGGGTGCAGAATCTTTAGGGGCACACAACCTGTCTCTTCCACTGCTGCTCTTTTCTTTCCTTATTGTTACAACTGCTCCCCCCACTCCAACATATTCTTATTCTCATGTTTAGATATTCTCTGTCCTTCCGTCCTTGTTAGTTTATCTTCTGGGAGAAATTTTAAAACTCTCAATACTTGTTATTATTGGTAATGATAAATAGGGAAAACCTGTCACACCTTCTCAATTTGTGGAATGACAGAGAGGCAACCCTTTGTAAATCCACAGGGGCTACTAAAAAGTATTTGTTTTGGTTCTTTTTATTACATATGATTGGAGCAAAGGCTTTGATATATTTTTCAGTCTAGAACTAAATTACTTGACCGCTCTGGATCTGTTACCTCTTCCATAAAAGGAGGCAGGTCTATCACTAACATGATATTAATTTGCTGACTGATTGACTCAATAAATATTTATTCTACTGATCCAAGTACTCTTAAGCTACTTCAGGTAAAAAAACAAAAAAAACAAAAAAAAAACCAATGATCTTCATGTTTGGATACCCTGAGAACTATAGTAATAACTTGTGAATGAAAATGTCTTTTAAAAAATATCTAATTAATAAAGCTCTACAAACAATACCATTATTCTTGCCGGTGGATTGCTATTCTCTAAGTGTTCACAACCACCACTGATTTTCCACTTAAGATGATCTTCCCTCGGTTGCTTGCAAAACAAAATGGTTCACAAGAATGACCTATGAAAAGTCATGACAGAAGCAGAATGAGCGTAACAATAGACTGCCTTTGTGTGGCCCTGTGCTCCTACATGCACTATTTTGTTTCTTCCTCATATTTTCACCTTTCTCTGAGAAGGTGCCATCTCCCCAACTTTACAACTAAGAAAACTCAGTATTCTCTTAACGTACGTGAATTAGAGTAACTTCCTTTTCCCAATGAGTTCCCATAACTCGTAATACATATCTCAACTGTGTTACCAGAATTAGGAATTATATTATAATTGAATCAAGTGTGAAAACATTCTGTCCTCTCATTTTAAGTATTTTATGCATGCTGCCTTTGCAAAGCATATGCTATGGAAGGAACTGGTATTAAGAAAAGATTAGTTCTTTAGATACAGTGGTTTAAACTTCTAATTTTAAATCTCACTTAAAATGACTGATTAAAATATGAGTGAATTTACTTTTGACTTCCACAGTTTTAACCTGGCATGCATGGGCTTGACTGTGAACATGGTAAAGCAGCTGCATGAACACCATTTAGGACACCATTCCTGCTGTTTCCTTTAAAAGGCTGACAGGGTCCTAAGTTTCTCCAGCAAAGGGGCATCTCTGTGCATGTGCATCTATTGTACGTAGGTTACTGTAAGTCTATCTGCATTAGGGCAGTTGCCCTGCTGGCCAAAATTAACTCAGGAAACTATTTTAAATAGATAAGTTCTAGGACAGCTATGTGACATGATTAGAAACATTATCACTTAAAATTAACTATAATTGTATTAATTATTAGAGTCAAAAACTAAGCACTTATAACAATGCTTTGCTGTGATACGTTTCTTACAAATTTCTTAAAACATTAGATTCTCTCATTTAAATAAGTTTAACTCTTTAATTTTCCATCTAGTGCCTATTAATGTACCTACAAGATTTATAAAACTATTTCTGAAAAACGTACTAAAGAGACACGTCATTAAAAACCAATTTGGCTACTAAATTTTGTTCAAGAACTTTACTCACTATTGGTTAGGAACAAACCTTATATCCTACACAAATAAAAACACCAATTAAAGGCGAGAGATGGAAGAGAGAGAATAGGTCATTTATTTCAGTAGCTACACCTTCTGTCACCAATCACAGGGACTAAATGACCCAAGGGTGGGTGAATCTATGCAGTAATACAGCCTTCAAAAGATAATCACATTTGCATTCTCAATTAATAGCACAGACACGACCATTTAACTCAAGACAATCATTTGCATGTATCATAATAAATAAACATTTCTATACTAAGACATTATGAGAGAATCAATTCTGAAGACAGTGTCTGTGGCTCACAAACACTAGTCAGCTGGGAAATACTTCTCTAACTGAGGTAATCTTTCTAGGGAAAAAAGAAATCACTGGAATTTCATTTCAAAGGTTAGGGTCTCTAAAAACTGGAGAAAAAAGCAGTACAGAGAATAATTTTACTTTATAATTTTATTCTAAAATACAACAAAACTCCTTAGAATTATGTCAGCATAACTCCTTTATGTATTTTTGTCTTTAAATTCCTAATATGAAAGTCATAAATATTAGGCTTAAAGCTGCTGACATTTGAATCAATACTAACAGCACACAAATAAAACATTTTAAAATTATCAGTTATGTAAAACAAGCACTTACTAAATACAAGGACTTCTGAATTACAAAGCTTATGAAACAGGTCTACAGTTACCAAAACCTCAAAGGCCAAAAAAGACACTAGGAATTTCTTAAAAAGAAAGATGTAGGAAGCAGAACACTTGCTAAATCAATGAACAACTTGGACAAGATTCTTATACAAAAATCGCTATTGAGATGAAATTGAAAGAATATTTGAATTCAGTCCAGTTAAGCCATTATGCCACCTAAAATCTATTTCCTTTCCTAATTGAAACAAAACTTATCTCAAAACTTTTAGGCATTTAAACAATCTGAATTTCCTTTATTTTTCCATGGAATATAAAAAGAATATTCTGACAGCAACACACATTTTGCTAGCAAAGAAAAGCAAATCTGTGCTGGATACTATTTAGTACCTCTTATCACAGAATACATCAAATACATTAAGGCTCTTTCTAGAATTGTAGAACTTAGAAGTGTTTCACTCAAACTAAGACATTGCAAAGGAGGAAAATAATAGATTTTCCACCTTTAATGGAAATTTCCAAAAATTTCTGAAAATGTCCATAACGAAAGTACACAGCTTTTCAGACCAAAACATTAGTGCCTGGATCATTTTAAGTGGCTTAGTTATTGTAAGACTGTAAGCTCATGTTTTATTACTCCAGTTATATGGTACTGTGCCATCCTTAAAAAGTATTTTGAATATTGAAAAAAGTTCTCTTTTCCTAGAGAACAATTATGATGGATTAAGGTAGTCTTCTGGCAAAGGATGAGAAACATGAGAATGTGCCCAAGTGTAATAGTTAGAGAATAATGAGAGTTTTAGGAGTTACAGCAGGATACAGAAAAATAATTTTTAGGTCCAAAATTTGCTACCATAATTAACCTTAAACAAATTCACCAAAAGCCATGATTAATAAAATCTGTTCACTTTATAGAAGTAACTCTAACATGATTATGGAATGGTTAAATCTGGGGGCACACACCCTACCTAAGTACCATGGCAAAGGTTCCCAGCTGTAAGGCTGGTGTGCAACATCTACTTTAACAGATTCTGCAGCATGGCTGTTGCATAGGTGGGCCGAGCCTGTCTGCTCTCAATCGCATTCTGAAGGTACTGGATGCCTCCACAGCGTTCCCAGATCTCTTCAAACTGTCTTGGCAAGATCTCAGCACCACGCTTCCGAGTCAGGCCAGTCTCCTCAAGATTCAGCTCACACATCTCCATGTCGTCCTTACCTGTATCCGTGAGATATCAGAAAATTACCATCTCTCTCTTCAGGACCATTTCTTACCAATTGTATTCCTGAAATACCTATTAATTCTCATAGATCTGAAAACTTCCTAAGACTTTATTTTTCTCTAAGATGGAAATCTGCTTAACAAAATCACTAGAAACAATTAAAATTTGTCCCCCATCAAGGACCCTTTCAATTTTAATAAACACTGCTATTGATCAAACAAATTATCAGAGTTAATAAAAATGCTACATTTCTTCAAGCCATTACAAATCAATGGATATGATAAAACACAAATGGAAAGGTTTTTTGGATACAGACAAGTTTCTATGTGCTAAGAACATAATTTAATCCAAGCAATTTCACATTTATAAATGAGTTAATCCTCAATGAACTGGAAATATGACTTAACCACAAGACTCCATCCCTCAACCCTGAAATTTAATAAATTATTATATTATACATTAGAATGTTTCAGTCAGAGAGTTTATGATCTTTTTTGTTTAATAATTTATTTTTCATGTGAATCATACACACCAGCCACAAGTAGGATGGGTGGCTTGTCAGGATGGAGTTCCATTTGCCGGGCAATCCATGGTCCATCAAAATGGGCATACCACCAGCCTTTTTTCTTATTCTGAGGGTCTTTGTACTGGTCGGCAGGGCGGATGAATGGGATGCGGAAGAAGCGTTGCTGTCGGTTCACTTCAATCTCCTGCTGCCTGGCAGGAATCTGAGCTGCTGGGTTCTGCTGAGCTATTACACAGAACAAGGAAACTTATACCAGCAGCTTAAGGGAAAAGAAAAGAGCCTTTGATCCTAAAATATACCCCCAATAATTTTTTAAAAAGAAGAAAGGTCCCTAATAGTAAATTTAAAACAAAATGCAAATATTTATTGCCTACAAATTAATAACATTCAGAGTGTTACTTGTTAGAATTCTCTTTCCCTTAAGAAGTTTCTTAGCATTGCAAACACACACACACGCACCCCACCACCACCACCAGCAACAAACCCCTATCAGATTCCCACAAATCACTGTAACAGTAACCTAAAATAAACTCATATATCAGGAAAACAAACTACTATTATTCACTAAATTTATATTCTTCCTCCAAAGAGTTCAAATTTGTCGAGTAACTTTTATTAGACTATTTATGATAGAACAAAATAAACAGTAATTTCAAAAATCTGAAGGATGTAGACATTTGTCAATTTAATCACTATTTCCACAAAAAGTAGAAGTCATATAAAATTTTTTTCTTTTGCCAACAAATTTTAGGATTTAAAATGATCAAATAACACAGATATTAACAATATTTAGATAACCATATGACCAAAAAAAACCCACCTTATAACAGCATAAACTTTCCCTTAAAGATAATTACTTACTCTGAAATCAGATTTCTTTTGGAATAAAATCCAATGAAGTAAGCGCAAAGTATGTAACATTTGATTCTCCTTGTCAATAGAAAAGAAAAATCCTTGCTTTTCTACTAGTACTGGGCATTTCATTCATATCAATCTTTCATTCCTAGCTCAATTTTCATTACTTAACAATTAGGTTTTACTTTATCTGCAAACGTAAACATTTCCCTGGGGCAATGACTTTACATCTTTAGCAGTATAAGTTTGGTTAGCCTGTTTAATATGTTTTATACTCACAGAACTTCAAAAGTGGACCAACCATTTACAGCAGCTCAATTAAGAGTCTCACTATGAAAATCTAAGTGTGTCAAAGAAATACTGTAAAATATACATATGATATAAAGTCGAGAACAGCTACATGGCTTTTGTAAGAATTTGCAAATACTGAAAGGATGAAAATACTCTTATTCTACTTTTTATACCAAGAAATAGCAAAAGCTTTATAGCAGTTGAATTTATTTCTTTGCAAACCAGAGAAAGGAAAAAGCAGTTAGCAAAGCTAAATATGCCTATGAAGGAACGAGAGGCCCGGTTTTGTTAGTAACTTTAAAAGTTGCATCACATATTAACAGACATCTGCTTATCTATTCTTTCGCTCCTGTTTTCCCAGAGCTACTTACAGTTCAGTGTTTCTACTTTAAGTTTTTAAAACTCCCTACATTGTGGAAAATGTACTAATTCAAAAATAAGAATTTTCAAACCTTCCCTCCATCTTAACTAGTGAATCAGAATTTAATGTCCAGTTTATGGGAAATTTACCATGATACTGATAGTCATTCATTAATTAACCTACTTTTTAATTTGAAGTAAGTCTCCTGTAAGTTAAGATACTGGATAAAATTAAGAAACTAAATAGTAAGTCTTTGATAGCTTCTCTTACTAATGGGAGAACTGAAATTTTGTTGGGGAAGACTAGAAATGAATACTTATCTGGAAAAACACAAAGATACAGACAGACATTAAAAGCTTGAAACTAATATTCTAAACAACTTTCCCTCATATTCAATTGTATAATCTTCAAATGCAGCCCTATAAATTATAAGTAGCACTTCAAAACATAAGGTCCAACCAGTTGGAAAATGAATGTGACATTATATCCAAATCATTACTGCCCAACTAATTCTATAAGAGATTTACTGTACACTAAGGTGACTAAAAGCTTTTAAATTATCAAAGAATGTGTACCATAAGAAGCTATAAACGTAACAATAATCTCCTCTTTCTATTTAAGGAGGTATCATTATTAAACCTGTATACACTATCACATTATCTATAAAACTAAAATACCTTTAGACAGAAATGCAGACACCATCAGTGTTTGAAAATACAGTGACCAAAAACCAGCACCTAAAAGTTAGTCTTTATTCTAAAAGGTCAGCTGCTATGTTAAGAGTTTTGCTACAATAAGAATTGTATACTCTCTCAGCTTAAAATGCTAGTCATTTTCTTAATGCAAGTAATTTGATAAAACATTAATTTCATTAGATTTTTTGTAATACATATACATATTGGAGTGATCCAAATAAAGCACCATCTCAAATTAAAATATATCTTAGTATGGATATAACAACTTTAACACACTACAATTCCACTTAAAATTGTAGCAAAACAACGTTTAATAGAAGTTAGTACTTTGTAAAGTGTTTTAACCCATCTTCCAGTTAGCTCATGAGTTACCACCCATTGACTTACGTGAACTGTTCAAAAATGGTGCAAAATCTGTGAACAAACATTTTATGTTGAAGAAAAGATAAAAATGCCAAAACTGTTAAATGAGCAGTTTTCTAATTTATAAAAGTCTTCCCATCAATTGAGGTGGTGACTGAAAAGTAAATATCCTATCCACAAGCCAAATATTCTCAGAATTACCTAAAAGCAGGTGCTGCTTTCTGATTTTTTTAAAAGGCCATTTTGACTGATTAGGTTTAGGAAATTTCTGATTGAAGCACATATAAAGAGGACCAAAATTTAAAAATCACACTTCATTTGTGATTTTTGGAACATATATCCAAACAAAAACAATGACTTAAGAGACATTATAGTACCTTTCATACATTACTAGAATTTTCATAGAAAATAATGAGAATTCATCAGAAAATTATATACATTAAAGGAGTAAAAACATTACTACTTGTTGATAACTATGTTTTGCTTTCTTTAAACTGTCTAAATCTTAAACTCATGCCATTTTTATTTTAGAAACTATACAACTACTTTCAAAAATCATTGTTTTAAACAATTACTATAAATATTTACTAGGTGATTTGCTACTGCCCAAAAAATTATTTCTAAAAATCTCCCTCTGCAGTAAATGAGATGAGAGCATGCTCATCCAGGACTGTACCAGGAAGAGGGTCTGAGGCTCCTTATGTATTATTTTAAGAGTTCACCATTAGCTGTCAACGTATTACTCTTTAAGTCAACAATATGAAGCTACATTTTTGTTAATCATAAGTTGTCATCATTTTTTCTCAAATTAATGAACTGTTCCTTCTAAATATTAGACTACACAGTATTTCCTTTTAAAGGGTGTGTGGCTGCCACATTAGGAAATCATCTAAGTGTAGAATTTTCTCAATTGAGCTTCTTGGTGCTCTTTACCTTTGCTTTTAGCTATGCTCCTGTGTCAGGATGAATTTTACATAAGAACATAAAGAGAAAGAGAAAAGCAAAAAAAGTACTTTTCAGAGCAGAAGTTACATTTGATAAAATATATCCTGAAAACGACTCATAATCAAGTTCTCTGAAGGCTTAATATGTATGTGTGGGGTTGTGTTCACATAAATTCCTAAATTTGTTCATAAACCTTGATAGAACCCTTAGGAAATTTTCCTAATCTACTCTTTTGTTTTCCCAAATAATATATACAAACAGAAACAGTAGTTGAACTGGCAAGGTGAGCCACATATTATTTGCATCTTTTTTGGGTAAAGCTAGATGAATAAGGTATCAAAGTTTGAGTCACAAATACAATAAATACGTGTATATTAATTTAAAATGTGTGTGCCAAATATTACAAGAACCTCTCTTTGTTTTAAGAAGTGTGATCACTCAGATGTATTAATTTTGAAATACAATATAATGAAAGTCTGTCAAGCTAAAGGTAGTAATTATAACATTTACAGCTAAAAAGAACAGTCCATTGTCATTTTTTGCAAAACAAAGGTAATCTGTGGTCAGAACTCAGTACACAGACAGTGAACAGCTAACGTAATCATTTTGTTGTGTTCAATTAGAAGAGGAAAAACATGAAACTGGAGAAGAGAGTGGTGTCACAGTGTTTAGTGTGGCTTCCACCTGCCACTTCTTGGTTATAAGTGACCTCCCACTGCCCTTGCATAGTCCTATATTCTGACTGCCATCTCTTGAGCAATCACTGGCACTAATATTACCCTTATTAATAATAATATTAATCAATCTATTCTTTGCAACAACTTAGAAATGCTAAAATTCCACTATTAAATTGACTTTATTTAAATATTGCTTTTATTTACTTGGAAGGTAGTGAGGAAGCAAAATATAACCAAGAACTCATTTTTTAAGTCAACTTGGGTCCTGCATTGCTAAACTATGCTATCAACTGTTGGGAATACACCCCTTGGGGGAAAAAAAAACACAAAATATTAAATCTGTTGTCACCTTGATGTTAACCAGAATTAAGCTAATAAATTGTGCCAACTTAAACATAGTAAGTCCAATTATTGCTTTAAAGATTGAAATTACAACTCACATATCACACGTATTCTCAGTTAATGTTCAAGTTCATGCATGCTTTTACTAGGTTATATCTCTCCTACTCTACTTTCCAATTTCAAGTATACACCTTGGCATTTTGCATAACAAAGTAACAAAATCCATGTTCAGGATCCCAATCAAAAAATCAAATCTTGATCTAGGCAAAACTGTAGTCAGAAGCAAGGTAGTATTTCTCACTTTCATATATTCACAGTATTGTAAAATAATGTTTGCAGTAAAATTCTTTTTGAAACAAAGGAATTAAGAGTGTAAATGGACAATGCATGAATCAATTCCTTTCTTTTTCCAGGCTATAACCCTATTCTGGGAGCAACAGAAAAGTACTTATACTGACATATAAAAAAGATAACAATATTGGGTATTTCAGGGAACTATTTCTAAAAACTGAGCTACATTCAATTTTAAAAATTAGAAAAAGGGGTGGGAGCAGTAGCTCATGCCTATAATCCCAGCACTTTGGGAGGCCAAGGCAGGAGGACTGCTTGAGCCCAGCAGTTTGAGACCAGCCTGGACAAAATAGCAAGACCTCATCTCTATTTATTTAAAAAATAAAAATTATAGGAAATTTAAAAATAAAAACCATCATCCTATTTAGCAACTCATTTTCATATGTAAAATTCATTTCACATGTAAAGTAAAAGATGCATGGCAATCCTGACATTTTCACATTTAATCTTGTGAGTGTGTGCATGTGTGTGTGTGGGTGTGTATGTGTGAAAATTATACATGCACACCCTCTTCAATACAGACAAGAAAATTATTGTCTGAATTATAGTAAATTCAATATATCTTAACAAGAAAGAGTTTAAAGACATACTCATAAAAATAATGCTATAAAAGGCCATCAAGGCTGTATTAGATTCAATGGCTCACAGTTCTACAGCAGGAGAAAATTTATATGGGACATTTTACCCAAATGTCTTAAGTACAGATACATGCATTTATATGTATATATTTTAAAACATTCAAAAGTACAGATTTGTTTTTACCATAATCAGTAACAGACTTTGGAGCACGTTGCTCTGTTTCAGTATTTCTCTTCTTGTTCTTAGATTTCCAAGCATGGTACACCTTTAGTCTCCTATGAAATTCTTCTCTGCAAGCTCCCAGGAGCTCAATATCTATTAATTACACAGAGGAAAAAAAAAAAATGACATGTTAATTTATTCATCTAACATAATAATATAATTATTCTGTGGCATAAGATTTTTTTATTTTTAAATTACTGATACAAAATCAAAAGTAAGCTAGTTATTCATAAAGATAAGCATTTTATAATATTGTTCAAATTTACAGATCATTTCCTTATGTCATTATATCTTATATCATTTGCTCCACAGAACTCTGAACTAAACAGGTATATATGAAGGAACTGAATCAGAAACGTTAAACAACTTGTCGAAGCCCACAAGTCTTGACAACAGAGTAAAAAGTCACTGTGATAAAATACAAACTAGATTTATAAGCAAGACTTTTCTAATTATGTAGATATACTAAATGGAGGGAAAGAATATAGTGAGAAATTATGTACAATTATGATACTTTTGTTTCTAGTCATAGTTTTCTGAATTCATCGTTCCTACTCATAGTTTTCTGAATTCAAACACTGTGATTTAAATAACACGACTATGTGGGATCCTCTGGATATAGTATTTTACTCTAATTGTTCTGTGGGAAGAAAAATAGCCTTAAAAAGAAACACTGGATTGTTATTTGTTACTTTGCATTCATGGACGAAAGTCAGATAATATAGGTATTATATATACATATATATATTTATACACATATATTTATATATACATATATACCTACACACACACACACCCCTCACCCCAATCTATGTGTTTATCACCTATCGCTATGAACATTTTCTATTATTGATCTTCTCCAAACACTTACCACAAGAGGTATTGATGGTATCACGTAGTTCTGCATATTTCCATTTACTAAGATCATATTTCTTGGTACCAGCAGCTGCTTTGGTAGCTTGTACAGCAGGACCTCTGTAATTATTATACATTTTTACATGTTTAAACCAGAAACATGAAGAAAACATTGACTAAAGAGGCAAGAAAGCATGCATAAGTTTGAAAACCGGAAACAGCTACTGGAAAAATATAATTTTTGTTTCTTTGACAGATGAGATTAAGAATGGCATACTAAAAGACAGCCAAATAAATTAAAATTTTCCAGCATGCCACTTGATAGTCATATTAGATTTTAAGTCCAAACTTTTGATTCTAATATTCTAGTTCCACAAACTTCCCCCAGACTTCAGTTTCAATGTTTTTACTAATGTATATATGAACTAAATTTAAAGTTTAAAAATATACTGACATATATTCCTCAAAATCAAAAAAGAAATCCTCAACACACTTGAAAGATCATTAAAAGCATATCGAAGTTTTGTTTATGAGCCATGAGGCTGCACAGTGCGACCACCCGGAGAGATTGCTGAAAGCTACAGATGGCCAAACTCCATTCACACACAGTGGCTCAGAATATCCCTGGGCCTCTGGATGTTTACGGAGTATATAGGTAAGTAGCCAGACCTGCAACCCACCACATTAGAGTCATTAAAGTCAGCTAAAAGAACGGATGGAATCTGGAAACTCTTACTTTCTAGGCTTCACTGCTATAAGAACACTTAGAAAAGTCCTATAAGCAGACAAAATCCATACCCTCATAATGAGAAAACTAGTAAATTCAAGAGATTTTAGCTCATGAGGTAAATAACAGAGACTTCAAAGGGCACAAGTATTGTATTATGACCCATTTAGTAGGAACATTTGTATGAGGAAAGAGAAAAGAAATAAAATCCAAAGCACTCAATTAAATGAAATAAATTCAACTTTTTCAAAACAGGACTACTCAGTACTTTAAGGCCTGCTTTTTTGTTTTTTTGTTGTTTGTTTAGTTTTTGTTTTGTTTTGTTTTTTTTGTTTTGTTTTTTTGAGAAAGAGTCTGGCTCTGTCACCCAGGCTGGAGTGCAGTGGTACAATCTTGGCTCACTGCAACCTCCACCACCGGGCTCAAGCAATTCTCCTGTTACATGAGTAGCCTGCTCTACTTTCTCAGTCGCCTAAATAGCTGGGACTACAGGCACCCACCAACCAGCCGGGCTAATTTTTGTATTTTTTGTAGAGATGGGGTCTCGCCATGTTGCCCAGGCTGGTCTCAAACTCCTGAGCTCAAGTGATCTGCCCACCTCAGTCTCCCAAAGTGCTGGGATTACAGGTGTGAGCCACCACACCTGGTCTTTAAGACTTTTATGCATATAATTTGAGATCATTAATCAGAAAATACGGGAACAATTTCTTTTCTGTAATAATACACTTATTTTTCAGCAAAAGATTACACTTGCAAATAGCAGACACGCAGAATAAGCTACAAGACTTTAAGCTCAATGTAACAAAGGAAGAGTTTAAATACATCACATTTCAAGACACGAAAATAAGGTGGCACAAAATATTAAAATAAGTATTAAAGAACAAAGTATTGCTTCTTATATATCACACAAGGAAATTCTCCATTATCATCTACTACCTGGAAGATACTTCCTCTTAAAGAGGGTTGATCAAAATATAATACCTGAAAATAAACATGTATTTCCTCAGTCTTTTACATTTTGAAAGATAACAGCCATCCTGGCAAGCAGTGAAGACACATACTTAATTGAAAAATGATGTCTGAGAATATGTTACTTTCTTCCTGAAGTAAAGGAAATTACTTTTTCAATATTAAGCTTAACAATGAAATAAATAAGGTGCCCTCGCTTCTTTAAAAGGCCTGCATATGCTTTCTTTCTAGAGAATAAAAAATAGCACTCTTCATCCTACATACTTAAAATTGTTTGACGTAGTGATTGTTAGTTACACATAAGACTAGCTAAAGAATAATGTGTGGCCATGAGTCCTTCCTGTATTTTTATGATTAAAATCTGTTTTAGCTTTGTTGCAGAATCTATACTTTTCATAAGCGGTGTAAGTGGCAATTTTCCATGTAGCTTTTTGGTCTTAATTGCTTTGCTCAAAAATGGCCAGCTGTGTATCAGCAAGGTCTCTCATTTCCTTAACAATAAATTATGCTTTTACATTTATTCAAATATTCTTTGTCTTTTGTACATCCCTAAACTACCAATCAATAAACCAAAAAAAAAAAAATCCTTTTATTTTTAAGCTGTTCTGGGACTCTTTTCTAGGAGGACAGCTGAAAATTATTGTTTTGTTCTTGTTTTCTTTTGAAAGAAGAGGTAAACTGACATACAGACAGTTTTATAGATTGTCAATGTATATAAAGTATTAGAATACATGTAAAATGTGTTTTGATACTTTTAAAAATTACATTAAATTCAAATGATTATTGCTTAAAATATGGTTTTAATAACACTAACTTTTCATTCCTATTAACTGAAACAAAAGTACATCTACTAAAAAACATAGCATCCAAAGAAGTACATCAATGCAACACATTTAAATGTTTCCCCACCTCCATTTCTGGAGTTACTAAAATAGTAAAGGGGTAATTTGCTGATTATTCAGACTTGCTATAAAGACAATCATGTAAAGAATACAACAGTAGCACACTGATTTTTAAAAATATATTAACACTATTATCTTTATAACTTCAAAATTAAGAATTAACATGTTAGTGAATCATATCCATTTATAAAAGTAATGGACCAGATCCTGTTGGTGGCTCAATTTACACCAGTGGTTTTCGAACCATGTGCCATAGTGCAGAGCCCCTCAAGAGCCATGCTCTTCCTCTGCCTCCTCTTCAACGAGGCACAAATTACGGGCAGCACCACCCCAGGGAGAACTGCGAAATACTCATTTTGTCATGATGAGGGGAAGAGATCCCCTACTGAGACTAAGTTGGTGGCAGCCAGAGATAAGCAGTAGAGTTCCACTGCCAAGGGAACTGTCCCATTCAAAATGCCAATGGTATCCCCACGACTTTGAAGGAATACTGCTTTTTAACTTTGTTGGGTGGGGTGAGGGAGAAGTGATATTTCTTGTACAGAAATAAATATCACTTTACATAGAAAAAGCAGGCTACTCATGTAACAGGTTCTGGTCCAAATAATCAAAAGTAATTTTAAAATATGATTTTGAGGTGAACACTCATTTCCCCCAATTACACTGCACTAACCTACTCAAAAATTCTGACATTTCTTTGGCCATTTGTTCCCTACAATAAAAATGATAACACAATATGGTTACATAAAAGGCATACTACATAAATTAATTAAAATATCTAAAAGTATAATTAAAATATATTTTTTCAATATTATTTAACAACTGTTTATAACTGTTTTACTTTGTGAATGCCTATGATATAGTTTTCAACAAATCCAGCCATAACACACAGCAATATTTTTATTTAAATCCAGTTAAAGTTATCTGAATGCCTCTCCATTTTTGCAGTAGCAACTTTTAGATAAAATCTCAGGAAAGCTTTTATGGTATTCTTTTACATACAGAATACAAATAACATGGTCTAAATCCATACAGGAAACTTGGCAAGATATAGATTCCATATGAGGATTTTTGCACCAGAATTGTTTAGTAAATATTAATTAGATAAGGCACAATGGTGGAAAACCACAAGCGGATGTATTTGACAGCATCAGAGTTTAAAAAAGAATCTGATGTATTCAGAGCTCTAAAATTCCAAATTGAAGCATGCTCTTAAGAAAAAGAATATCAAAATAGGGACTAATGAAAGATCTGAGGCATTCTGACCTTCCAAGGATAAACATTTGCCAAAGGCAAAAAACTTACTTTGCTTTTGTTACCCAAAAGAGTGTAACTTTTCTCAAAATTTGTTTAATTCTTTAAAAGGGAATGAAGTTTCAGAGTGTTCATCAACACTTCTTTAACTTATTTCCCTGCTCTTTGCTCTTTTCCTTCATAATTATTTTCTCATTCATTCTACTCATCAAACTCTAGTAACCTCAAACCCTTCCAAATCAGTAAAATCATAAGAAAAGAGGATGGGTATATTTGCTTCGAGGCGCAATTTCCTGAACGCCTGCCAAGAGCTGGGACCCTGACTAAAGGAGCAGAAGACTCCTGTATTCCTCTTTTCTCATAATGAACACTGTCTACAATTATGTACGGATGGAGGTCTAAGAAAGCACAGTCAGAGAACAAGATATCCTTCAAAGCTGACAGTGAAGGACAGCAAAAACAAAATATAACACAAATACAATCTAATAAAAATTATCTTTTGAGCAATACATTTATCAATCTCTCTTTAAGCTAGTAGTTTCTCAGAATCTTCTCACTTTCAAATGCAGCATGATTTTGGTAGGTATGTTTAATTGTATTATCACTCCACCTCAAGGTTTTTGTCTCAGGATTCAAGAGCATCTGTTTTTACCATCTTTTCCTCCTAAAGCTTCCTCCATTTCTTTTCCCATGGTTAGGTTTTAAGGGAGTCCATGGACTTTCAAATCTCTTTACCACTGGGTCTGTTGATCATACAGATGTTTTTCTGTGTGCTTTGACAGTACAATGGATGGCAGTCTCTACTGATGCATTATCCTCCTTGACCCTACATCAAGATACACCTGACCTAGACCAATACACTACAACAAATTCACCAGACAGAAATGGTTCCTGCACCCAGGCGCTTTCTTCCTTCTGATTTTACCACACTATATGCAAATACAATTTCACCTTAGACATTGACTGCAGGACCTATTTAATTCAAGCTCAAATGGTTAACTATAAAGCAGTTACGGCAATGGAGGGCAAGAGTACCCACTCAGAGGTATTTTCAAAATTTGGGGCAGTATTGTGGTAACAACGATGTGTGAGTATACTCCTGTCATCTGCTGATGTAAGGGGAAAGGAATGCCAAATGTCCTACCCAAGGAAGAACTGCTCCATGCCCCATTTAACTTTAACATGTCCGTCAGACATACAGAGGTGAAAAACACATACAAACACCTATTTTACATGTAAACAAAGTTTTACATGTAAACAACGTATTTTCTGCATGCCTTTAATATTCACAGAATTTTTCTAGGGCTTACACAAATACTGTGTAATTGAGAGAATATTGTACTTGGCTCTGTTCAGAACTTCACAAAGGACTGTTCACAATTTCATGGCATGTGAATGCCCAACACAACATTTCTATATCAATTTGTATTTGTAGCTACAGCATTCATGATGATTCTATACATAAACAAAAACATCTGATCACTTATCATGTCTTCTACTGTAGTAATGCACAAGCACTTTCATATTAAATAAGTATGTTTTATTATAAATGACTATCCTTGTATTTCTACTTTATGTATATTGTTTGGACAGTTATTTACATAGGTTGCATAGTTTATTTAAAAAATTGTTATTGGGGCTGGAGTCTGATAGAGTTGAGAACCATCAACATAAATGTTAAGCTGGAGTCCTCAAAGCTATTAGAGATTTTATATATGTTCCAAAATCCTTATATGTAGTATACATAACATACATACAAAATATGTTTTATATTTTATATAACAAAATTTATACTCCAAATGTTACCTGGATTCTTTGTGGGTAGATTTTCATAAGAAAAAGATACATTAGCACCGAAGTTAGCATTACATATGTAATTTCAGATTATGAATTATTTTAGATGTAGCAGAATGAACTATCATATATACTGAAAATCAAATATTTTATTATTATTTATGCCTCCACACCTGCTTCTGTAAAGAAGAAGGGGCAGTTTAAAAAAATACATAAAACAGGCCAGGTGCGGTGACTCATGCTTGTAATCCCAGTACTTTGGATCACGAGGTCAAGAGATTGAGACCATCCTGGCCAACATGGTGAAACCCCGTCTCTACTGAAAATACAAAATTAGCCAGGCGTGGTGGTGTGTGCCTGTAGTCCCAGCTACTTGGGAGGCCGAGGCAGGAGAATCGCTTGAACATGAGAGGCAGAGGTTGCAGTGAGCCAAGATCACACCACTGAACTCTAGCCTGGGCAACAAGGGCGAAACTCTGTCTCAAAAAAAAAAAGAAAACACAAAACAAAATGGGTGTTACATTATGGTTTAAGCAGACGATACAAAGAAGGAAACCAAATCATGAGCTACTGTGATTGAGCACCAAACAAGAGCATTCAACATTTTTCCTAGACAAGAAAAAGATGAAAAAGGTTATCTCATTGTCTTTCAACAGAAGAAAATAATTTAAAATTTACTCCAATGTGAAAACTACTCCCAAAAAATATCTACAACCTATTTTTAAAAAGGTAAAGGTAAGTGACATACGGTGTCATTTTGGGTCTTGTTCCATCATTTCTGTGAAAAGAATATATTTTAGTTAATATCGTAACCAATTGTGAACTGTGAAAATCTGGATTGTGCAAATTTGTGTTTCAATTACTTTACTCATTGATTTTAAAAACTCAATTGTTTCTAATCAACACATGAGATCACTCAGAATTTTAATATTTTTTAAGAATTCATTAAAAATGATTGGAAAATAAGGCATGCAGTGAAAATTAAAGAGCCAATACATTACATCTAGATTAGAAAATTCATACATTGTGAGGTTTGTTTTTAATAGAATCTGGATATTATTTTACAATTTTAGGTAATGTGAAACCATCTCTTTGCATCAAGGATCATATGTATAACTGATTGAAATTATATTTTAGAACATATGACATACATCGAAAACAATTCTTACTTAGAAGTTACTGGATAGGAATCCAAGCTGGAAAAGTAACTTAAAATTGCTTATTGAAGCAGAATCAATCTATAATATATATATTTTTAACACAGCATAGAACCCAACAACATCATGCTATAGATTAAGAACAGTTTACTTGGTTCTTACTCATAAATTTGTTATAGAAAAAACTCAGTAATAACAAAGGTAAAATAAATATTCAAAAACATTTAGCTACAGCCCATGGAGTAAGATTAAACTATCAAACATGCGATATCTGTACAGAATATCATTCATAATCAAGTGCTAATGCTTGTAGTTCAGAGTATAAAATCACCACGACGTCCAGAAGGGAAGGAGCTCATGAGGACCTGAGGGTCAGGGAAAGCTTCCCGGAGAGCTGACAGAAAGGATTTGGAGGGCATTCCTCATACCATCCCTAGGTCTGAACCACAGAACTAAAACTAGCTCTTCTGCCTTTCAAGTCATAATGATTTGAATACCTCCTCTTTACTTAATATGGTCCCATTATCTAGCTAATTCTGCTTAATTTAAATTACAAGTAATTTGTTTATGTCAAACAAATTTGAATGGTCCACTCTTTCTCAGAGACTACTCAACCTGGAAGAAGTGTACCTGTCTGAAGATGGGAAGGGTCCACACATGAGCCAGTATCTTGTATACAGTATATGGAATGGCACTGGATATAGCTTGATATTTCAAGTGCATAAACATAAAGCTTGACAGTAAGTACCAATAATGACTACATTAACAAGTCCCTGAGAAATTGACTTCTGCCATAATAAAACCAACTCTGTCAACTGCAGTACTTCCTCACAGACATCAGGGATAGCAGCTGTAAAAGTTTGGTTCATTTAAGAGCCTGCCCTAGGCGGCTAGTCAGTTACACATAAAGGCTCCCAATCATGCTGACATAACACAGGTGGAAGGAATACAACAGCAGCTGAGCTGAGTCTGCATTTATAAAAGCCCTATCTGGGCTAAAATATTTTAATTATAGTGAAATCTTAAAAAGCCCAAATATTTGACTCAAACCCAAGAGCTTAATAATTATAACATCTTTTGTTCATACAGCCATATTCAGTTTATTCACAGTATAATGTATGTTAATATACAAGCAGTCCCAGAGCTCCCCAATACAATCACATACTATTTGGTTGATGCAAAAGTTATTGCAGCTTTACCCATGCCAAAAACCGCAATTACTTTCGCATCAACCTAACAGAAAAAACGTGAAGGCAACTCCATACGCCCCTTTCCTTCCCTGTCTTTTGTTTTTTTGCTAAATACTCCATTACATTGCAATTTGATCCTTTCACAAGGAAACATCGCCATCTAGTGGTTGTACTCTATATTTCGTCATAAACTGCTTTTAAGTTCTGAAAAGCATGGTTACATGTGTCTATGTGCCTCTCAATATACACACAACATATATATACCTACATACAAAGGAACCTCACAAATTAGTTTTAATATAATCAAAATAATGCTTCTACATACTAATTTTTTTTAAAAATGATTCTATTAAAGCTTTCTGCAAATTTTAATAAGAGCTTTCAAATTCCTACACACTCCACTATAGTGGAGTGCTTAGAGATAATTCAGAAACCCTAGAAGCCAAAATATTTCAATGAATTTAACTCTCCCTTCTTGGAAAGGGAAACTCATTTATTCTGAGGCACTGCAGAGTACATTTCTCATTTCAACTAACAGGATGTTTAACATATTAAATTTTTTTGCATTAGAAAAATCTCAACTACAAATACATTAAACTGCATTATATAACACAGTCACTTATTTCGATGCCAGTGTTTGATGACAGGTATTTAGAAATTAGGTGCCTACCAAATATACTACATTCTTAAACAATTTCAGGGTAAAAGTTAATATGTTTTCTTAACAGAGTACTCATTAGTGAAATTTTAGTCTTATTTTTCAATAGTTTATTAATTTGATGAAAAACCAATTATTTCATTCACTTGAGTATGAAAGCTGATACAAATAATTTTAACATTATTTTAGCTCAAATATACCAGGGCCTTCAGAATATGATTTTCTCCTATTCCCTTTTGCATGGAAATGAGAGGCAGAGGTAGAAAAAGCAAAGGAGAGAGCGCTATACCCCACCCAGGGGCCCCAGTACCTCCGCAGTGCCAGGTCGGCCTGGGCCTCATCACTGATGAGCTCGGCTTCACTCTGGGCAATCCTCAGAGCCAGCTCCCGGTCCCTGCGCTCCTGCTCCAGAACCGCTTGCTGCTGGGATTCCTCCTCCTTCTGTCGGGCCAGCTGTGCCTCCACTTCAGCCTGACAAGGGCAGAAAGCCATTTCACCAAGAGTTCTTCACTTGTTTACTTGATCGCTCCCCTTATTACTTAAAATAAAAGGGAAGGCATAACTGCCCCCATACAAGTTCTTTACTAAGGAATTGCTTAAGCACAGATCTCTTCAGTCTCTATTTTCTTCTTTCTTGTAATTAATGCTTCAAACACATCCCCATTTTGCCTCTTTCCCAAGACCAAGAGAAGGCAGAAGAACCACAGCTTCACAATTCTATGACTATAAATATTAGTGTCCCAAACATCATATGAGTATCTTAGGCATCCCATTAACACTAGCACCTACAGAGCAGATGTCAGGAATTTAAAGTTTGGGTTATGCTTAGCATATATTATGAAAGCCATGACAAACAGAAACTCAAATACATGAGCAATTTATTCTTAACAAGGGACTTTTTAAAAACTAGGGGTGGAGAGAGAATCTCAATCCTAATTTATTAATACCAGTATCTACAAAGTTGTATGATATTTTAAAACTTAACATTTTAAGTGAATTTTCATTTGACTCTCCGCTAGGTACAATAACAATTATTAATATTTATTGAGGTACACAGTGTTCAAAATGCTTTAACATGTATTAACTATCAAATGCTCGCAACTATTATCTATCCACATTCTACAAAGAGAAAACTGTGACCCAAGTTACTCACTATAATCTGTACAATGTTACAATTTCTGTCAGTGACTGATCCTGTATTTGAACCCACTTCCCTAGTTCCAAAGTCCATTCCCACAACCACTTCAAAAACTGGCCTTTGGTCTCTGGGATAAACTAGTAACAGCTTATCTAGCGAATCAAGATCTCATTTACACTTCCTTTGTAGGTTCCATTTTATTTTATTTTATTTATTTTTGAGACAGAGTCTCACTCTGTTGCCCAGGCTGGAGTGCAGTGGTGCCATCTCGGCTCACTGCAAGCTCCGCCTCCCAGGTTCACATCATTCTCCTGCCTCAACCTCCCAATTAGCTGGGACTACAAGTGCCCGTCACCACACCCAGCTAATTTGGTTTTTTTAGTAGAGATGAGGTTTCACCACGTTAGCCAGGATGGTCTCGATCTTCTGACCTCGTGATCCGTCCGCCTCGGCCTCCCAAAGAGCTGGGATTACAGGCATGAGCCACAGCGCCTGGCCTGTAGGTTTCATTTTAATAGAAATTCAATCCAGTAAGTACGTACTTGAATACGTTTTTCATCATCTTCCCTTTTCTTTCTCTCTTCTTCTTCTTGTTTTCTCTTTGCTTCCATCTCAAGTTTCCTAATAAAAAATAGAAAACTCTTCAAAAATTTAACAGAAAATAAGGAATCCTTCAGAAGACAATTTAACTATTATTTACTAATAAAGGCAACAGATTGGGAATGCAAATTAACCTCCTGGCCACATATATCAACTTATTTTGAATAAAATCAAATTTAACTCTATTGACAATAATTCTTAAATAAAACAAATGTAATTGTATTCTATATAACTTTTAACATCTCTAGATTAATGTGATTACAAAGCCTGGCTGTAAGGTCCTGATTAAAGATGCTTCCCTTTACTCCCTCTCCAACTCAACAACTCATCCATTCTCTCTACCCTATCATGGCAATCTTTCAAAATGTTACCAGTTTTAAAACTGCAGAAAAGTAGGAATGTCATTTACCTAGCTTAGAAAACAATAAACAAATCATAGCTTTAAAAAGAAGAAAATCCTCAGGTATAAGAGTCTAACTAAAATTCAGATTATAGTTAAAATTATTTTATGTTATCATTATCATAAAATGAGCTTATTTTCTCAATTTTCAAACTTATTACAAAATTAGTTCATTAAAATAAGAACACCGTTTTAAGAATTGTCAACTTGGCACGGTTGCTCACGCCTGTAATCCCAGCACTTTGGGAGGCCGAGGTGGGCGGATCCCCTGAGGTCAGGAGTTTGAGACCAGCCTAGCCAACACAGTGAAACCCCGTCTCTAATACAAATACAAAAATTAGCCAGGCGTGGTGATGTGTGCCTGTAGTCCCATCTACTCAGGAGGTGAGGCAGGAGAATCAATTGAACCCGAGAGGCAAAGTGCAGTAAGCCGAGATCACGCCACTGCACAGCCTGGGTGACAGAGCGAGACCCTGTCTCAAAAACAAAACACAAAAAAGAACTGTCATTAACCACTGTGAATACCAATAATTCACTATTTAAGTCTCTTATTCAAAATAATATAAATGCCTCACATCCGCCTTTCCTCCTCTTCCTTTCTTCGACGTTTTTCATCTTCTTCACGTCTTTTTCTTTCCTTTTCCATTT
Source organism: Macaca mulatta (assembly GCF_049350105.2). NCBI lineage: Eukaryota > Metazoa > Chordata > Mammalia > Primates > Cercopithecidae > Macaca > Macaca mulatta. The sequence goes on from NC_133409.1 coordinate 109,844,469, forward strand.
CTTCTTGAATACGCCTCAGCCTTTCTGCTTCCTCTTCCTGCTGTTTTTTTTTCTGTAATGCACTGAGGAGTTGCTCTGAGCTTTTAACCAGTGCATCATATTCTTTCTGTATTTGTTCCCGTGTCATCATAGTGGACTTTAAAAAATAAAATAATAGGTACGTAAAAGCTTATTTCTTCTGTTGCACAACAATGTGAATATACTTAACAATACTGAACTATAAACTCAAAAATGGTTAAGATAAATTTTACGTTTTTTTTTTTTTTACAATTTAAAATAAAAAACTACTCCAGTATGCAAATACAGTAAAAACTAGGTAAGATGGTAAGCAATATGTCCGTTATCTTTGCTATACTGTTTGTACATTAAATACTATTCAAAAAATGTTTTATGTTATCTCTGCACACAAGTATTAGACATCAATTAGACAGGTGTACTGTGGACAAGATAATATATTGCAGTTAAAAATTATTTCTAGGCCGGGTATGGTGGCTCATGCCTGTAATCCCAGCCCTTTGGGAGGCCGAGGTGGGCAGATCACCTGAGGTCAGGAGTTCGAGACCAGCCTGGCCAACATAGTGAAATCCTGTCTCTAACAAAAAAAATACAAAAATTAGCCAGGCATGGTGGTACACACCTGTAGTCCCAGCTACTCGGGAGGCTGAGGCAGGAGAATTGCTTGAACCCGGGAGGCGGGGGTTACAGTGAACCGAGATCACGCCACTGCACTCCAGCCTGCACAACACAGCAAGACTCTTGTCTCAAAAAGAAAACAATATTTCTTAAGTAATGATCAGCTAATTTAGCAAGAGTTTACTACTACTTTATAATAATGTTCAAATAGTACCTAGAGAATACTTTAAAAATTACTAAATATATCAAAAATTATTAGATGATTTCGCCTTCAGAAAATGTGGGTGGGTTAATTTATAACACCACATAAACAAGGATGGCCCTTGACAGATTTATAAAATCAGCTGAGTCTATTTATAGCATTTTCATTTTCCTCCAGATCTTTTTTTCCTTTCTACCTCCAAGATTGCCATTGTTTACATAAAGTATCTGCAGAAAATATAAAATGCTCACATTAAGATATTTATTATATCCCACATACTTGCGCTGACCTATGAAACTGAGAAAAAGCATTAAAACTCTAAAATATAATTGAGGAAAAGATACAAAATGTAATTAATGAAATATGAAATATAATTAACAAACACAGAAAAGTCTTCAATTCCACTAGTAATCAAATAAATAAAAATCAAAACAAAAAAAGGGGTCCCATTTTTTTCCCACAAAATTGGAGAGGAAATTGCTATTTTCACAAAATTAAGTAAATTACATTATCGTATCTATGAAGATAATGTATTAACATGGACAAGTATATAACATAATGGTAGAGATAGAAATTGAAATGTATATTATGATTAAGAACTATGTAAACATTTATGCATAAAAGAGTGTAAGGTAAAGTAAAAACAAGTAAAATTATACTGTAAAAATAAAAGTAAAAATATACTGTGATATACAACAGTATATTAACTGAATTTGTTAATGTGGAGGTAATGTGGAGGTATTAAGAGGTTTTTAGTGGTTTCTCCAATTTTTTTTTTTTTTTTAAGCCACGGGTCTGTCACCTAGGTTGGAGTGCAGTGCTGCAATCTCTGCTCACTGCAACCTCCACCTCCTGGGCTCAAGCAATCCTGTAACCTCAGCCTCCTTGGGACCACAGGCTCATGCCACCATGCCTAACTAATTTTTTGTATTTTTGGTGGAGACAGGTTTTGGCCATGTTGACCAGGTTGGTCTCTAACTCCTGAGCTCAGGTGATCCATCTGCCTGGGCCTCCCAAAGTGCTGGGAATACAGGCATGAGCCATCACATCTGGCCTCCAAATTTGTTATAATATTATATTACTTTTATCATTTATTTATTTAATTATTTTTAGACAGAGTCTCGCTCTGTCGCCCAGGCTGGAGTGCAGTGGCACAATCTTGGCTCACTGCAACCTCTGCCTCCTGGGTTCAAGCAATTCTCCTGCCTCAGCCTCCCAAGTAGCTGCAACTACAGGCGCGTGTGACCACACCCGGCTAACTTTTGTATTTTTAGTAGAGACGGGATTTCACCATGTTGGCCAGGCTGTTCTCAACCTCCTGACCTCAAGTCATCCACCCACCTCGGCCTCCCGAAGTTCTGGGATTACAGGCGGGAGCCACCGTGCCCTGTCACTTTTATAATGGAAAAATTAGTTTCTCAAAGTAGAAAAGCATGAAACAAATTAAATTATTTGCATTCATCCTCTCAGTCATGATTATGCAAGAGCTCACCAATAAAGTATGGTATTTTAGTTGCTCTTTTGTGGAAGAAACATCTGGTTTTTTTTTTTTTTAATATATGTGTTTTGTGTTTTCTTTTTGCTTCAACTTTAATTTTTTTTTTTTTTTTTAGATGGAGTCTCACTCTGTCGCCAGGCTGGAGTGCAGTAGCATGATCTTGGCTCACTGCAATCTCTACCTCCTGGGTTCAAGCAATTCTCCTGCCTCAGCCTCCCCAATAGCTTGAATTACAAGTGCACACCACCATGCCCAGCTAGTTTTTGTATTTTTAGTAGAGACAGGGTTTCACCATGTTGGCCAGGAAGGTCTTGATCTCCTGACCTCGTGATCCCAAAGTGCTGGGATTACAGGCATGAGCCACCGCGCACGGCCTTCAACTTTTATTTTAATTTCAGGGATGCATGTGCAGGATGTGCAGGTTTGTTACACAGGTGAACGTGTGCCATGGTGGGTTTGATGCACAGATCATCCCATCACCTATGTATAAAGTTGTGGGGAATATCTTTCTTAGCAACAGAACAAATGGCATAAAAATTATCTTCTTTAACTTTTTGCTATGAAATTTTTCAAACATTAAGAGTAGAGGTAATATGATGAGCATCTACTTGCCATCATTGGGTCTCAACACATTTTGTAATTTTGAAAAACTAAGGACCTTTACTATACAATTTCAATACCAGTAACAAAATATATTAAATTATGTAAAAAGTCAAAGTCATTTGGGTTAAAATTACATACCTTAATTTTGGCCATCAAAGCATCAATAGAAATTTCCAGATCCTTGATCTGTTTATTCATCTCCGGTTTTCCATCTTTCAACACACTGACTACCTCATTAAATTTATCAAGTCGTTTTTTCAGTGTGCCCACCTTAACCAGGCCATCAATGCTGTAAAAATAATACTTCATTAGAGCCTAATTTCATCATTTAATACTTTTGGCAGATTTTTCATTTATAAAATGCTAAACAGGGTATTTCACTTCCGTTTTCAATATTATCTAGTATTCTCTTTTTCAGATCTTTTGTTGAAGGCTTAAAAAATCAAATATGAGTGTGAATGACACTGATGCCTGTCAACAGGATTAAAGCCTTCTACAACTTTGAGAATTCAAATCACAGAGGACCTTAAAGGAGTTATCTAAGTCTCTTTGAAAAGGTGTGATGGATCAATAGATATTCAGACTTCCAATTTTTAAGTCTAAATTAAAAATGAAAGATTCAAATAAGAAATAAAGACTAATTTATAATGGGACAATGTAATTCCTACAGATAATCTTGAAAATTTTGGTAAATACATTAGTGAGTTTTTTTAAAAAAAAGTCACCTTGACATTATCAAGAAACTCAAATAACTAAAATAATCGGAATAAAAGAGCTTCTCTCAACACTTATTTCTTGTTTTATAATCTTTACACATTTTCGTATGCCACTTCAAATCCTTTTATAGAATGAGGCAAGTAATAAGGTAATAAATGAATTAACTAATTTCAAATAAATATTACAAATAGAAGACTAATATATCATCTTACGAAGAACGTGAGAAAACTCCTTGAGTATCCAAACTGCTTTTTATTATGACTTTATTATCATTTTGTATTACAGTAACTAGGTTTTGTAGAGTTCTTTTTAGGGACTATTCATCTTACCGAGGTTTGTGTCTCCTCTTGCAAAGCCACATTCGAATAGTTTTTTGCATTTTAATGCAGGCTTCAGCTCGATATTTTATTTTGTTTTTCACTATGTGTAAGAGAAAATGATAGAAAATTATTCAGTTTAAATCTAACATATATTTTTAAAAACTCATTTTCATAAAGTAATTCTCAAGAAACATAAAATCTTGTATTATATATCAGATATCAAAAACAGAAAGTTTTAACATTTTTTTGTTTGTTTTCGTTTTGACAGAGTCTCAACCCAGGCTGGAGTGCAATGGCATGATCTTGGCTCACTGCAACCTCCACCCCCCGGGTTCAAGCGATTCTCATGCCTCAGCCTCCTGAGTAGGTGGGACTACAGGCACACGCCATGCCAGGCTAATTTTTGTATTTTTATTTGAGCCAGGGTTTTGCCATGTTGGCCAGGTTGGTCTCAAATTCGTGACCTCAAGTGATTCTCCCACCTCAGCCTCCCAAAGGGCTAGGATTACAGGCGTAAGCCACCATGCCCAGCCAGTTTTAACATTTCTATAATTTCTTATTCTTCTTAAAATAAAAAGATATTGAAACCACCTGCGTAAAATTTACAATGAAGGAAATTACGTAAAAGAAATCTGACCTAACCAAGTCCATCTTGCTTCTAACCTCTAAGCTGTCCTTGTTCATTCCTGGGTGTGGGCCAAACTAGTCTTAGGAAGGAATTTAGTTTATATAGTTTAACTTTGAAACAAACACGTTAATAGCCCTTTCCCAAAATAAACCCACTTCTTGCCTGGGGAACCAGTCAGCCTTTGCAGGACTAACAAATTGGCTCCAAGATTAGAAATTACTGTTTAGGAGCCACACAGCCACCTCCCTAAATTGCTCCCATATATAACATCACATTTGTAAAACCTAACATCAGTGCTTGAGATATTTTGCAGACCTTCCAATGCACCAGCTGATGCCACCCAGATAGGTAATCTGGCCCAGCCAGTTCTATGATCCCACTCATGAACGGAAGAAAGCAAGAAAAACTCAACTTTGACCCCCTATGATTTCATCTCCAACCCAAGCCCCTACCTACCAAATTATCCTTAAAAACTCAGATCTCCGAGTTTTCAGAGAGACTGATTTGAGTAATCATAAAACTCCAGTCTCCCACACAGCCAGCTCTACGTGAATTACTCTTTCTCTACTGCAATTCCCATCTTGATAAATCAGCTCTGTCTAGGTAGTGGGCAAGGAGAACCCACTGCATAGTTACAATATCATGTATCTGGTTAGGCTTACATTTTAAATGCATTATTTCCTTATTATGCTACACGGCTACCTCCTAAACTGTCTTAGGCAACATACTGAATAGGTATGTCCTGAAAAAAGGATTTACCTGTCAAATGAGTGTATGAAAAGCCGTACACTACACTTCTGTTTGGAGGTTCACAATGAACACACAGAGTGAAGCCTCTGAGAATCCTACAGCAAAGAAATCTACTTAACTTCAGTTACTCAGAATTTCCTAGGATGATCTGGCCATCAACTTTTTTTTCAGAGCTTCCTATTAACATTCCACAAAGATCCCTGCCCGGTGACTGACTTCAGTACCACTGTAGAACACAGTCCACAAATGAATGGTGTAACAGATAATTTTATTATAATGTGTTTTCTATCATAATGCAATGTGTAAAGCTGAACGTATTAAACTACAGTAATATATTTATATTTGGAAAATGATGGGAAAAAGAGATTCTGCTTTTTTCTTTTTATATTAATAGTTCTCTTTTTATCTATGTTCACAATTGTCTAACAAAATATCTCAAAAATAATCTCTGTTTGCATGATTCTTTTTCATTAGGCCAAAATAATTTTCCTTTCCTACTAATAAGGAAAAAATTACTGAATTCTTTTCATGTGCCTAGCACTATTTCAGGTACTCTGATGAGTATGAGGGGCAACTGTAAATGTAATCAAGTTACTGATTCCCACACAGTTCCCAACAATTAAAGGTTTGCCACAGATCCTTAGGCAACCCCAAAATGTTCTGTCCCTCACTTTTGTTTTGGGCCAGCTATGTAACTGCTATGACCTGGCCAAACCACACACAAAAGCAGCTTAGCCCAGTATGTCAAAGGGGTTTGAAATCCTAATCCCAAAATCCATAATCTCAAATGTTGAAATCCCAAAAGGTCAAAATTCCTCAATTAAAATCCCTAACATCTAAAATCCCCAAAATCACAATCACAGGGATCATAGAAGAATTTCAAAAAGAGCAATCTCATGAAGAAAATGAATATGAACATATTCTCCAAGAAGAACCATGTCCTAAAAGAAAAAAAGCACCTATTATTCATGGTACAAGATTTCAAAATATAGTTAATGACTGAGAGAGACAGCCAGCTCTTATGGCTGGCTGTCTATAATCTATTCCTATAATACACTTTTTTGTATGTCAAACTTTCTTTTTAGTTTTGGGGTTTTTTTTTTCTTTTTCTTTTCTTTGGTTTTATTTTCACTATCTTGAATTTTAGCATTTTTTAATTATGTAGAAATTTTTAGAGTTCTAATTTACTGTATTCATATTTTGCAAATTTAACTCCACGAAAATGCATTATCACAACATTTACTTTCTGGGTAAACACTGCGTATGTATACAAAAACACTGAAACTTCCTCAATCAGTGAACAGATGTATTTTATCACACATCTGCACTTGTAAAAGATAAAATTTCTCAAGATCTCAGTTCTCTGGGCAACTACAAATGCAGTAGTGACTCACCATCATTTTTGACTGATCTCATCAAAAGACAGCTTGTTCATCACAGTATTTCAGATGACTGCAGTAACAAAGCTGGGTGCACAATTACCAACCACAATAATATGTGTTTATGCATTTCACCTTTTGCCCTGCTTCTTTATGAACATGGTTTGTCTGCTCCTATTATACCCATGCAACTATTGTTAGTATATGTGTTTATACTTTCAAAAATATATATGTTGTTATTTCCTATTTTATTGTGTAAAGTGGCCTATGAAGAGTTCTATCATGTTTTTACATGTTTCTCAAATCCCCGTTTAAAAATGTAAATAAACATCTTTTAAAGAATGTTTTTATTATTTTTTACAGAATCCTAGTTTTGGGACTTTCATCTTTTGAGATTTCAACACTTAGGATTATGGTGTTCAAGACTGTGTCTTTCAGGATTATGATAGACTTCCTTTCAAAGAACAGGAATTAAGAGGGGATGGTAGGGGAAGAGACTGAAACAAAAAACTGACACACCATTTCACATGATTTTGAAAGACATTCAAATAATTCAGACTTCACCTTTTTTGAAAGGAAAGTCATAAAAAGCTTCTAGTTTAGAGAGGTATCTCTAAGAAACCAGGAAAACCAGTCTGGAAGCTAATGAAATTATGCAAAAGGCGGAAAAGGACCTCACTAAGGCACTGGCAAGAAAAAGAAAGGAATGTACAGTATTTGGAGGAGGAATCAATAGGATCTGGTGACTGACAATATTTCAGGGATAAGAAAGGAAAGTCAATTACATTTGGAATTTTGGGAGTATGTGTATTGTAGATGCCATGCAGGCAGAAAGAAAAGTTCTGGTTTAAGTCTGAGAGATCAGGGGATGGTGAGGGTTGTGGGGACGAGAGAAAAGAATCAAGACAGTGAATTCCATTTTGTTAGGACACTATGAAACTGACACTCTTATAACACATTTGAATAAAGAAAATAAGTATCATACACTCAAAAAACAAAAAAAGAAAGAACATACACAAATAGGAACCTGGGACCCAGTGTGAACAAGTCTCAGTCTCTGTTGCCCAGCATCACCTCTGAGACAGCTTTACAACACTCCACAAACCATCTCTGAACAATGAAAGACCCTATAGGTGTGAAGGAAAACACCTACATTTGATGACTGAGAGTGAGCACCACTGAACTTTCTTCCAGCGACTGCATGTGAGCCAGTGATTGACTCTTTTAACCAACTCTGCTAAGTGGTCAGGGTCAGACTTCATGATCTGATCAAATTCTGCAAACTAGGAAGTGAAATAATTTAATATCAGTATTAAAATATAAATGCATTTAAACACACAAAAGACATAAAATAGAATTCAAATCCAAAATCTAACTGTCGGAAAATGGTCACATGTTAATTACATAAGCCTTGGCGGAGAATACAACAAACCCAAACATACTTGGCCACATTTTGCTTCCTTTCTTTCTTCAGGAGCTTTTTTGGAGGTAAGGGAGGTTACTTAATGCTAGGCAGCATATTCAATAACAAAAGTGAGGGGGAAATGACTTTTAAATTACAGATGGCTGGCAAGAAGACTTTATTGAGAAAATAATGAAAAAGGACTACTGTATCTCTGAATTGGCTCACCCACATTCTCACATAGCCTTATGGAGCTTTTGATAAGTACATATTAGCTATATACTACCAGGTACCACCAAAATTATTCTGTCTCTCCTAACTCCCATTACCCACCCCCAACCTGTTTTGCAGTGGCACAATCTTGGTTCCTGCAGCCTCAACTTCCCAGGCTCAAGCAATCCTCCCACCTCAGCCTCCCAAGTAGCTGGGATAACAGGCACGTACCACCACACCCAGCTAATTTTTGTATTTTTTTTGTAGAGATGAGGTTTTGCCATGTTGTCCAAGCTGGTCTCAAACTCCTGGAACCAAGCAATCCCACTGCTTTAGCCTCCCAAAGTGCTGGGAGTATAGACATGAGCCACAGCGCCCAACCCCCATTTCCATTTTGAACAGAGATGAGAAATTGCTACTAAGTGACAGACAACACAAATAAAACAGCTAATAGCTTCTGAACTAATAAAATACATTATTTCCACTATATACCACAAAATTCCATAATGATTTCAATCCTTTACCAAATATCCCACTGCAATATTAAGAATGTCAAAAACCCATCAACCAATATAATGGCTTCTTATAGTCAAAATTTAAATTAAAGGTAACATAACGAGACTAAAGATATTTAAATCTTTGTCTTAAGCTTTCAATAAATATTTCTAATTTTTCTGTAGTTTAAACAAGAAAAAGTGCTTTCTCTATGAGACTATTAGTTCTCAAATAATTATTAAAGCTCTAAAACAAGACTGTCCAAGCTGCAGTCCATGGGCCACATGTGGCCCAGAACAGCTTTGAATGAGGCCCAACACAAACTCATAAACTTTCTTAAAACATTATGAGATTTTTATTGCAATTGTTCTGTTTTTTTAGCTCATCGGCTATCATCAGTGTTAGTGTATTTTATGTGAGGCCCAGGACAATTGTTCTTCTTCCAATGTGGCTCAGGGAAGCCAAAAGACTGGACATCTGTGCTCTAAAAATAAATGTGGAGTTTAGAATAAATATGTATGATTAAAGCTAAACAAATTATGAACATTACATATTATCTTCAACTTTTTTCTCTTTTCTGGGAAATGGTATGGGAAATGGCAATTCATGTTGTTAGTGACCATATGATTCAAGAATAATATAAATTATTAAATACTTTAAGATATTCACTAACCCCAACTATTTGTTTTCATGATGTTACACCTTAAAGTAAATGTGTATTTACCTTGCCAGGTCTAAAAAATACTTTGGTTAACCCAAACTTGTAGTCATTCTCATTTAAGCCTAAAGCTTTAAACAAAGCCTGAAAAATAAAAGTTAAAAAGTTAGTCAATTATTAATAGAAAAGACAAGTTTATAGCTAAGAAATTTCAATTTGGGTGGCATTTATACCTTACAAAATAGTCTTGGATCCAATCTTGCAAGTTTATCTGGCATATACTTTTTGTACATGTTGTAGAGTTCATGAAATGAAGCTCGTGATGGGAAACCACCCTGCATCAAGTCCAAAACAGACACCATCCCTAGATTCATGAACAAACACAAAGCACTGTCAATCACTGTTCGAAGTCCAAAGTAACTTGTGAATGATCAATTTTATAAGTTATTATTTAGAAATGGACAATTTATGAGAATTATCAGCAATTAAATATTATATAGGAAATATATTTATACTCATTATGTCCCAACTTATCCACCACCTAAAACTACTGTAGTCAAATTTCCCCTAAACCCAGTAAGACTCTTTTCTAGAGGCAAATTATTGGTCTCTAGACAGATTTAACTGGGCACAGTGGCTCATGCCTATAATCCCAGCACTTTGGGAGGCCATGCCAGGCAAACTGCTCAAGCCCAAGAGTTAGAGACTAGCCTGGGAAACATGGCAAAACCCCATCTCTACAAAAAAAGAAAAAAATAGAAAAATTAGCCAGGCATGGTGGTGCGTGCCTGTAGTCTCAGCTACTCAGGGCGCTGAGACAGGAGGATCTGAGCCAAAGGAGGTGGATGCTGCAGTGAGCCTTGCAGGACACTGTATTCTAGCCTGGGTGACAAAGTGAGACACTGTATCAAAACAAAACTAAGGAAAGATCAAGTCTAGTTTGTATCTTTTTTCTGTTAGAAGACTCTGTGTCACAAACGCAGTATATAAGGCAAAGCCCTGTATTAAACCACTTTCAAAGGCCTGAAGTTAATTTTAGAACAAAATTCCTGAAAGAATCTCCAAAAAGTAGACACATTCCCAAGTTATCACCAGTGCATAAGGCAAACGGAAAAGAAAGAAGAGCTCACTGTTTCACTATAAAGACTGCCTTTCACTCACCTGTCAAAGCAACTAGACTACTGGGATGATTAATCTATTGGATAAATACCTATTTTCAGTATAACTCTAGTAAGTGGTTAATCTGAATCCGCAGTCAATGCAAGATTTTTAGGCCAGAAAGAGTGTAAAATAGGCAGGGAAAGGCTGAACAGCTATAAGTGATGCCAAGACTTTTATTTACAAGACCTAGATTTCAGTCTCTGGGACGATTCAAATCAACGGAGAAAATAAGATTATTCAATAAACAGTATTATAACAAACAGCAAGCCATGTGGAAAACAAAAACAACATTAGATCCTTGTCTCACTTCTTACACCAAAATAAATTACTACTGGCCAAAAATTTAAATTAAAACAAACTCCAAGGCTTTTTAAACCAGTTAATTTTTATTTTAAAGTAATCTCACAGGAAAGATGGCCTTTCCAGGCAGTCAGATTGAATTTTAACCCATTTGACTGGCAAAGTTATAAGATATCAATTAGTACTCAGAGCTGATGACAGTGTAGGAAAACACACAGACGCATTCTTAGTAGCAAAGTAAGCCAGTGTTAACAATTTTGGATGGCAATTTGGAAATATCCCTTTGGCTCAGTAAATCTATTCTATGATTTTTCACACTTGTGGGCAAAGATATGCATGTGGACAATGTCCAGATGTCCTCTGGGTCATTGTTGGCAACAGAAAAAAAATCAGAAAAAAACTAAAATATCAATTGATTATGTTACAACCATATGATGGGATGTGAAATATTGATTTAAAAGAATAGAGCAGAGCTTAATCTAACCAGTGTAAAAAAATATATCCCAGATGTAGAGTTAAGTGGTCACCCCTAAGAGCTGAGCTTTTTTGTTACTTATATTATTCTGTACTATTTAATTTGTTACTGTGAATTTTCAATATTAATTAATGAAACACATACAAGAAATCATTCCTATGGGAAAAAAAAAAATTTCCAAAACTAGATTTAGCTCTAGGCTTTGCCTGGAGAAAGAAAAGTAAAGTTTGGTTAGTATCATCACAGTTTTTGGCCATTTGTATCAAATAAACAAGTACCTTTGGAAATGTACGCATCTAAGTCTCCTGGCTTGCCCTGTAGCCACAAACTATAAACTGGCTCACAGTTCATTAAGAATTTCATGGTGCTTAACAAATTACCAAGCCTACAACTGCTTTCTCAGCACTTGAAACTAGTTTACTCTTAAGATGTTTTGAAGCTTAATTTTTTTTTAACCACTAAGGCGAATACTCTGCCTTCTAAACGTTTCCATGAACTGGCTTTTACTCTTGGAGTTTGGTGAGTGGCTTCTTGGTGCAGAGCTGGCACCCCTCTTTGCTACAAGACAGGCAGCACAGCCCCAAGGTTACAGAAGAAGGAAACTTGACTTCTCTCAACCTCCCCTACTTTGCCCTGGTGTTTGCCAATCAGAAGATAGTAATTTTAGGCCAGGCATGGTGGTTCATGCCTGCAATCCCAGCACCTCAGGAGGCCGAGGCGGACAGATCATTCGAGGTCAGGAGTTCGACACCAGCCTGGCCAACATGGTGAAACTCAGTCTCTGCTAAAAATACAAGAACTAGTCATGCGTGGTGGTGGGCGCCTGTAATCCCACCTACTCAGGAGGCTGAGGCAGGAGAATCACTTGAACTTGGGTGGCAGAGGTTGCAGTGAGCCAAGACTGTACCACTGCACTCCAGCCCGGGTGACAGAGACTCTGTCTCAAAAAAAAAAAAAAAAAGTAGTAGTAATTTTAGTAAAAGGTGCCTTAAATTTATTAATTCTCTTTAAAATGAAAAAAAAATGAAAATGGAAAGTTAAAATACAATCCAAATCTTAAATATCTTTATTTTAGAAAGCTTAATAAATATTTTTATTTCTACAACTTATTGATAATTTTTACATATTCTCATCACCTAGCTACATGAGTGGAACAAATTCTATATCATTATTACTATTACAATATCTATTATTGGTACTTAAAAAAAATTAAAGTATAATGAATTGATATTATCTGTTAAAGTGCCAACATGTCTTAAGATGTTGAAATATACTGCTTATTGAAAGAGGAATCCTAGCTAAAGGATTCATCAGTAGCCCACTCTCTCTCCGCTAATCTAATAGCATATACAGCTAAACCTAAACAGGTGCAACTTGCCAGGACACTAGGTGTTCACTTAGGAAATAAAGAGGAATCCAAATGGGAAAAAAAATCGACTTGAAGAAAATATTACAAAAACACATCTCTACTTTATGGAAGAACACAAGAGACATGAATTACTTAATTTTCCAGTATTTGTTAGAATTAGTCACAAATAAATCTTCATATTTTCTACACTGTTCATTCCATTCAACAAATATATACTGAGTCTAGTATATGCCAGGGAAGTAGAAATGTATGTGTAAGCCAAAACAGATGCAGTTCCTGCCCTCATGGGGCTTATGGATTAAAGGAGGGGAAAAATAAATAATTATACAAGTAGGTACAAAATTTGTAACTACAACTGTGAAATAAAGGCTCTTGAGCTCAGCACCCCAAACTCAGGCTCCCCTCCAAGTCAGGAATATCAAGAAGAGCTCTCATAGGAAGTGATGACACAACTGAGATGTGAAAGATAAAGGAAACGGCGTGGCAAGAACATCCCAAACAAAGGAGGCAGCATGTGCACAGGCCCTGTGCTGGGAGAAAATATGCAGCATTTAGGGAACTAAAATGAAAGTCAGGGTGATTTGAGGACAGAGGGGAGAGAGAGAGAGTGGAAAGAAATGAAGCTAGGGACACAAGGGCCAGGCTCTATCGGACGTCTTCACCCTAATACTAATCTGAAGCCATCAGAGCATTTTAAGCAATAAAAGGACATGATGATTAGAGATGAGTTGTGGAGTGATAATTCTGGATGTGTGTGAAAAACAGAATGAAGAGACAGGAGAATACTTAGGAAGCTACAGCAAAAATCCAGGTAAGAGATGGTGACAGCTTGGATTAGAGACTATCAGGACTCACTGTTTAGGAGGTTACATCAGCATGATTGGGGAGCCTACCTAGGGGAATATACATCTGTGCTGTTCAACTTGGCAGTCACTAGCCACATGACTACTTAAATTTAAATCTTTTAAAATCAAAATTAAGGCCAGGCATGGTGGCTCACACCTATAATCCCATCGCTTTGGGAGGCTGAGGGAGGAAGATCACTTGAGCCCAGGAGCTTGAAACCAGCCTAGGCAACATAGTGAGATCCTGTCCCTAAAAAAAAAAATTTTTTTAATTAGCTGGACATGGTGGCACAATGCCTCTAGTTCCAGCTACTTGAGAGGCTGAAGCAGGAAGATCACTTGAGCCCAGGAGGTTGAGGCTGCAGTGAGCCATAATTGTGTCACTGCACTCCGGCTTGGGTAACAGAGTAAACCCTGCCCCTCCCACCCAAAAAAAAATTAAAATTAAACAAAATTTAAAATTTAGTAACTAACTCATTCCTAGCCACATTTCAAGTACTTAGGAGTCAAATGTGTCTCATGGCTACTAAATTGACAGATATGGAATATTTCCATCATTATGTAAAGGTCTTCTGGACAGTACTGACATAGAATGAGAAGAAAAACAGGTCTAACTTAAATCCTAAAAGATGATAACAAATATCCAGGTAGAAGAAAATGGGCCTGCAGGGGAATCAAGAATGGTCAGAGAATTCAAAAGAAAAGCATGGGCATAGGCCATGTCAGGAACCAAGAAAGAGTCAAATGTGGCTATGAAGTCCACTAAAATAAGGACTGCAAAAGGGACATTTGCTTCAGAACAAGGCAATCACTGGTGACCTCATCAAGGTGGGAGCTAAATTATCCTGGGGTTAAAGAGTAAGTGGAACGCATGAAGCTGAAAAAGCAAGAATAACCTATTCTTGGAGAGAAAAGAAAAACAGTAAGGAGGAGGAGGTAGCTGTAAGGGAATGTGGCTCAGAGATGAGATTTCAGCATGTTTAAATGGTAATGGGAAAGATCCATCTGAAAGGGAATAGTATGACAAACATAAACAATGCTGAAGATTCATGAAAAAGTAGGAAGAGATGGCTTTCAAGGAACTATAAGCCTCAACCAGGAAGAGAGGCAACCCCTACTTTCTTAACAGGAGGGACGGTAAAGTGGTAGGCAGAAGTGCTTGGTGGCAGACAAGAGAAGCTTTAGGATATTTAGTGAAGGAGGTAAGCCCATCTGCTAGCAGACGCGCAGAGATCTGAGGAAAGCAGGATGGGTCTGACTAATCTCTGATGAGAAACAGAACATGCTGACCAGGAAAACTTGGCAGGACAGGTTTGAGAGCCCTTTAAAGATCAGTGATGATGAGTTTAACTGATGCCATCCTGTCTTGTCTATCAACCCTATGCAGGTAAGAAGAAAAAACAGAATTAGATTCATCAATAGCTATGGTTTTGTGAGAAAGGTCAAGGGTAGATCCAGATTTGTGAGGCGGGGGCTGAAGCTTATACAGCTGGGGAGAGGCCTTTAGGGAAGCAGAAAATTACATGCAGGGCTTTGGAAGGGGTTTATTTAAATGAAGGACCCTGAAGCTTAAGTAATCTTAGCTTCATAGTAAATCTACCTCTCAAAGCAGCAAAATAAGGAGTCAGAGAAGAAGAAAGTGTAAGAAGTATCAGGAAGCTGAGCTGGACCAAAAGGTAAAGAAGAAAGAAGGCTGATACCTTGGGAAAAATTAGGGGTAGTGTTGGTGAGGAGGGAGGATGGGCATGACATAAAACAAACAGGGCAAGCCTGGTGCCTGAGCAAGGTCAGACACGGCAGGGTAAGGGGTAGGAAGTGATAGTTTAAGCAAAGGCATGAAGTGTCACAGACACAGAGGGAATTGTGTTTTCTTTTTTTTTTTTTTTTAAGTAAGTGGTGGACTGGGAAGAAAGGACAACAAAACCTACCTTCTGACCGTCATGTGTGGAATGAGAAATGAACTACTGCTGGATTGAGAAAGCTGCCTACTTAAGGAAGATCCAGTTTTGCTGTTAGAGAGTTTTCATAAATGTTTAATGTGAAATTGTTTATTTCACAATATACAATATCTCAATATTGCTCAAATAATTTGCCATCCATGCTTTTCTTTTCTTTTCTAAAACAGATCTTGCTATGTTGCCCAGGCTGGCCTTGAACTCAGGCTGAAACAGTCCTCTTGCCTCAGCCACCCAAGTAGCTGGGACTAAAGGTGTAGGCCACCCACATGTGGCTCTATACTTTTCTTATAATTAAAGAAAACAGATGAAAATTTTATTGCACTGTAAAATAAGATAATGGTGAATCATTTGAAAATATCCAACCTATTAAATTGTATTTGAGCTACAACTACTAACACACAGTGACAGAGATTATGAAAATACCTGAACACTGAAGCTGAGACAGAATTTGAGCACCTTCAAAGTGGTGACTTGTCATCTTTAAGTTAGGTTTGATGCAACGAATGAAGCTCGCTCCCTAGTAAAACAGAGGTACTTTTTGTTACAATACATATAGCATCCTTATTTTTCTGTTTCTATTAATACCTGCAACTTTCAAAGCATAGTAACATTAACATATGAACCTGTAAAAGTAATTACTAAAGAACTCAAGGCTGGGCGCAATGGCTCATGCTTGTAATCCAGCATTTTGGGAGGCTGAGATGAGCAGATCACCTGAGGTCAGGAATTCAAGACCAGCCTGGCCAACATGGTGAAACCCCGTCTCTACTAAAAATACAAAAATTAGCCAGGCGTGGTGGTGGGCGCCCGTAATCCCAGCTACCTGGGAGGCTTAGGTAGGAGAAATGCTTGAACCCGGGAGGTGGAGGTTGCAGTGAGCTGACATCACACCACTGCACTTTAGCCTGGGTGACAGAGTGAGACTCCATCTCAAAAATACATATATAATAACTCAAAATTTTATAAGCATACTTTTTCTGATTTAAAGTTTACAATGACTTTTTGCATTATTAATGTTACAAAAATGTTACATTTTAGATTTGAATGTCAAAAACTGTAAAATGAAAAGTCTTTCACTGTAAAGTTTAACACATTTAATTGTTTAACATATTTAAACAATACAACTTGCAGGATGACGTACATGTGATCTTTTCTATATTTAAATGTATTTATGTATGCCATATTTCTATAAGAAAATTTCCCTATGACAAAAGGAGTAAATAAAATTATGCCCCTTAAGATTTAAGCCAATGTGTAAAAGAAAACGAAACAATATTTTCAATCATTCTATTTCAAAAATACACAGTAGGTCTCTAAGTCGCACTGTTGTACATTTTAACATTTTGTTAAACAATATTTTTAAAAGCTTAAAGGCATTCATTTGGAATCAGTATCATATTATGCTAAATGAGGTAAAAAGAATACTGATTAGGTATACAATGAAATGTACTGTTGACTACTGAAATAATTAGACATCCAAATAACTGTTTCTCTTCAAAGTAGCTACCCTGCAAAACGGAAGAACTATTTCAACAATGATGCCCCC
The DNA here is from genome assembly GCF_049350105.2 of Macaca mulatta. Lineage (NCBI taxonomy): Eukaryota > Metazoa > Chordata > Mammalia > Primates > Cercopithecidae > Macaca > Macaca mulatta. The sequence continues at coordinate 109,861,621 of NC_133409.1, forward strand.
TACAAACACATTTATTTATTTATTGTTTTTTTTTATTTTTTTATTTTTATTTTTGAGAGCGAGTCTTGTTCTGTCATCCAGGTTGGAGTGCACTGGCGCGATCTTGGCTCACTGCAACCTCCGCCTCCTGGGTTCAAGTGATTCTTCTGCCTCAGCCTCCTAAGTAGCTAGGATTACAAGTGTGCCCCACCATGCCCAGCTAATTTTTGTATTTTTTAGCAGAGACGAGGTTTCACCATAATGGCCAGGCTGGTCTCAAACTCCTGACCTCAAGTGATCCACCCGCCTCAGACTTCCCAAAGTGCTGGGGATTATAAATGTAAGCCATGGCACCCAGCCCACAAACACTTTTAGAACACGTTTTAGAAATCCTTTTTTTCTATAAATCACAAAGTAATCTCATAATTTTAGAGCAGCACCCTATCTAAGAAATAAAAATAAAATACTCTCTTCATCAGTCTTGGATTTTAAAGATACATGGCCTTAAGAGATAGATATTTGCAGCCAAAGAGGATATTAAAAAGATTTTTAATGGTTCCAAAAATAAATCTGACAGTAAGTTAAGCAACAATAATACTGATATAATAAATGGCTATTCAAAACGACTATTTGAAAAAGCATATGCAAGTTCTAACCAGGTGCCGTGGCTCATGCCTGAAATGCCAGCACTTTGGGAGGTCAAGTCAGGCAGATCACTTGAGTCCAGGGGTTCAAGACCAGCCTGGCAAACATAGCGAAACCTCATATCTACAAAAAATACAAAAATGAGCCAGGACCGGTGGTATATGTCCATAGTCCCAGCTACTTGGGAGGCTGAGGTGGGAGGACCACTTGAACCTGAGAGGTGGAGGCTGCAGTGAGTTGTGATTACACCACTGCACTCCAGCCTGGGCGAGAGAATTGAGACTTTGTCTCAAACACAAAAACAAAATTTCAAGTTCTGTGGATTTCTGTAAAAAATAAGTCTTACTTTAGAATTATGCTGCATTTATATAAACCACATATGAAATTTCTGTCTATGATGTTTTTCTCATTTTAGAAAATGGGGTGAATTACTAAAATGTATAGTTAAAAAACAGGCTTCTAATAAATTTTGCCTCTATAGCGGGGCGCAAAAATATTTTGTCCATTTTTTCCACATCAACATTGCCATGTCTGGAGAATGTTACTGTAAGAGTAATAAAATGAGATTGAATTTCATGCCTAATCTTTAATTCTAAAAAAAAAATTCTTCTCCACAATTACTACTTATTTTCACCTTCCTGAAACTGTAAGATAATCTTAATTTTCAAACAGTCAAGAATTCCATATATTTATAAAATAATCTGATTTCACATATATGACATTTCTTCAGAAAAACCTAATCAAAACAATAACCATTTTTAAAACTAATTTTTTAAAATAAGGTAATAAAGTTTAAAACGTATTTTTAATTAGTACAGGGTTACTATGCCTACTTGCATAATTACTATTAATAGTTTTAGATGACCAATAAAAAAAAAACCTGTTTTTTTAACCGTACTCACAGTACTTCGAAGTTTATCCAGAAGCAAATTTAACTGTGTCTGTGAAAGAAAGGAAATCAGTTTATTATTTCAAAAAGCCAAAGTACACAGTGTCACGAGTTAGTATTAGCTTTCCAGTATTGGGATAAAATAACATGCAATAACATCCAAAATCAACACATTTCAGTTTAACAACCACCTGGTACACAAATTCTTTAACAGACAGTATCATGCAAAATGACTAATGTAAAGCAAGGACAATAACTTATACAGAAGTTGTATAATTAAAAGACTGAAAATTAGCAATATTTAAAAACATACACTCATATTTGCAGATGGGATGAATGAGGAAAAAATGTACAGGCAATGAAGGAAGTAAATGAAAATACTGAGGATGCATTTAATAAGAGATCAATAGCACAGTATTTGAATGTGGCAAACTGAAGTTTGTGTCACACACATTAAGAATGAAGACATGTTTAAAATATACACTAAAAGTATATATTAGGATTGTTTTATGGAACACTTAGCGTAAACAAAATTGTCCTGCCTAGCTACAGATATCCTTTTTAATGTTTTAAAACATTTTACATTTCAGTTATTTTTAAACGCTTGGACAATTTTCTCAAAAAAAATTGACAATGAACATTACAAGTTACTACGCTTTCTTGTTTTTATAACATCGATTATAATGTGGTATGGTGCAGTGTATTAAAATCATTTATTTGCCTTACTACTCTGCAAAATAAGTTAATAATGTAAAATTTTTCTATCTGGATTTTATACTGAGATATTTATTATACTACTTACAAAAGACAAACTAATATGTTATTTTTTAAACTAATATATTATATTCATCATAGCTATAATTAATAGTAAGTATAGTTTACCGAATGTCATCTATAAGTCAGGTACCGCTCAAAGCTTTTCACAGGCGTTACTATGTTTAATCTACTTAAGGATAGAACACGACAATCCTAATTAAGGATCTCATTTTACAGGTGAAAACATCGAGATTCAAGGAAATAAATAACTTGCCTGAGATTACGGAGCTAATAATGGCAAACATGATTCCAACATCGGCCTGACACCAAATTTCATTCTCCTATGAGTGATACTATTACAGTATACATCACATATACTGAGAGGCTTAAGTTATTAAAATGGAATGGATTTGTCATTGAATTACAGTAATACAGTTGTATCTCACTTATCTGGTTGACAGAGTTTTGACAACCTTAATCAATCTGAACCACCATGCCTGAGAAGTATTAAAGTGACTAATTTGTAAAGAAAGCAACTGTCACAAAGTCCAGACTCCTTCATCCACAGACTAAGCACAGTATTCTCCCAAAAAAAAAAAAAAAAAAAAAAAGGAGATAAAATCAGCATCAAAATAAACTTTAGCAGCTGAGAAGAGAGAGAAGAACGTCAACTATCAAAGAACAGTCAAGGACCATAAGGCTTAAGAGTAAAAAGCCTCAGGCAACTCATGCTTTATTTGTATTTTATTTTTATTAGAAAACATACCAATATTCGTATAATAGAATTGTTTCCATAAAAAAGGATGACTTTTTCTAAAACACTGACAGTAAAGCGTTTATGTTTCAATAACCTGAAAAAGGCACTTCCCAGTAGAAAATTTCCAGTTTCCAGTGATGCTAGATAACTGAAGTACTGCTGTAAACGATAGCCTGTTTTGTGTTTATTGCCTTATATACTTTGATTTTAATTTAATGAGCTATTCTACTATATTTAAAATTAAGAATCTATTACTATTTTATTTCAAGGTATCTCCGAGGAAAATGTGAAATATTTTATTATTAGTATTCAGCTATAACTTTCAGAGGCTTAATGTAAAAAAAGTGTATTAAATATAAGCAATTATAAGAAGTTTCAAGGCTCAACCTAAAAGATTATGTAATACAAAGAAAAACTGTAAGAATTTATTTATATTGTCTAAAATTTTCAAGTATGTTCTTATCAGCAATACTACAATAATACTAGAGTAGGAAAATAGTGAGTGACATCCGTTTCTTATAGGCAAATATACTATTTTTAAACCAACCTATCAAATGTCGATTCAGAAACAGAATATTCAAATAAGAAAAAAAGATTGTTCATTGAGAGAATCAGGAACTCGTAATTAATGAATATAACTTATAACAAAATTCAAGGCTTTTTATTCAGTTACCTAAAAATGTATTATGAGGTTTTCCCTATATTCATGTTTAAGCTTTAAAAGAAAACCTAGCTCTTATAAAGATTTTATCAATTTAGTTATTTAGAGTCCATTTCAACCCAAAACAAATTTGGGGAGGCTTATACTATCAGCACCATAACATTCTGACACTTAAATCTTTTTCCTAATTACATTATTTTAAATATTTAAAGTACATATAGTGAAAAGCAAATGTAGAGTTTTATTATAAATATAACAATAATACTTTGTGGATATATATAATAAATTAATTCTCATATATATTTTTGTTCTACATATTAGTCATTCATTAAACTCATAACATCACACATTTTCACATTAATTTTTCTACACTAAATACTCAACAACTAGAACCAATTAGTAGTGTTTCTAAGACAAATCCTGTGCTATTCCTTGTCAGATCTTAAAGAATAAATTCCTGATCCAAAATTAATAAAACAAATGAAATATTCTTCCATGTTAAATAAGCAATTAGAAGAGTTTGCCACACCTAAGTGCTTATCTTTAACAGAAATTATTAAAAGCTTTAATCAAATTTTAGTGTAATATGCACACCCAAAATGCCACTGTGAGAGAAACACATTGAAAATGAATTACAAACTGAATCATTAACTTGAGATGGGCTCTTTTTAACATGGCAGCCACTTTATAAATAGGAGTCCATGAAGGCGATCATTTACCTGAAGCCCCTGGCTGTGCCTGCTTTCCTCTCTCAACTCAACTAGTCCTCTCTAGCCATCCCGAGCTGGACTACTCCAGCTAAAACAAAACTGCTGAATGAGGAAGGAAACAGAAAACACATGGGAAAGAGAAGGTTTGAAGGTCAACCAGACAGTATGCAGAAGCAAGAACATTAGGAGAAGCAATCAGATATGTTAAGAACCAAGAATGAACACATTCAGAAAATTACAAGCATTTCTGTATGTTCAATTGCTAGGCCTACATTATGATATTTTACATACAAATATCAACAATGCAGGGTCTGCTCTTGAACTTCACTGTGAGATTTCTGACAGTGATCTACATTATCCACTTTAAAATATAAAACAATAATTTCATTTTAAATGTAGTAAAAAAAGTAAACAAATAACCTAAATACCTTAAACTTGTTTCCCACGCTGATGAAGCTAAGTTTTCCTGCTTTTTGTTTAGTATCTTTGTTGTTATTTGTGGATGATTCAAATAATTCCCGTATAAACTTATCTCTGGATTCACATATTAAGGATTCAAGAGACATATGTAAAGCATCATTATTTTTCTCCACAAACTGGGTCTGAAAAATAAATCAAACAGGAATGTTTCTGTCCATCTTGTGATAACATCACTTAACATAGCTCTGTCCAAAGGATCTTTCTGTCATGACAGAAATGTTCTATATCTGCACTGTCCAATGCAGTCACCACTAGTCAGTGTGGATGCTGGGCACCTGAAGTGTGGCTAGTGTACTGAGGAACTGAATTTGTAATTTTACTTAAATAACCACATGTGAAAAAATAAATAATCAACCACATGTGACTAGAATCTATCATACTGTACAGTGCAGCTTCAACATGAAATGGTTTTCTCCCTGTAAAAGTTATACTCACTGTTTCATAGCACACTGCCCCCGCAAAATGCCTGATAATGAAGCCTTCATCATCTCTGATGTTCCTATGAACTGCCAGCTTAGATTTTCTGGGAATCTGAAAAACAATACATATGTGAGTTACTAAATGATCAAAAATATATTACATAATCATTCTTTAGAAAACAACTGAGATGTAAAACACTTGAAATTATACATGAAATTTTCATACTTTTCACAATTATACTGCTTTTATGCATTGAGTATGCCTTAAAGTATCAATAAAATCTAGCAAATATTTGGTATAATCTCTTAGGAAAGAAAATAGGAGTAAGACACACACACACACACTCACACACAGAGACAGAGACAGAGAGAGAGAGAGACCCCCCCCCAAGAAAAACACACAATTTAAAAGTACATGGTTATAATAAAAAAAATTTTTTTAAAGCACATGCAAAACACAGTTGGCATTTTACAAAGTTAACCACCTATTTCTAAAGCAGTGGTTCTCAACCTTGGTGCTCTATTAGAATTACCTGGAGAACTTTGAAAAATCTATCTCTTTCACATCAGATGAGTAACGTGCCAACACATTAACAAGGCTGAGGGAGGAACATCTCACACATGAGCATGAAAATCCAATCAACAGGCTTATGAACTACGAAAGGATCAACCTGGAGAACTTTTAAACATCCCAAAGCCCATACCATTTATATCAAATGATTTCCATGTGCAGCTAGTCAAAGAAACACCTGACATCAGCACAGGGACTCTCCTACTGTTCCAAATAATATAGCCTAACATATTTACACAAGGAGCCTGAATCTGTTTCAAGAAAACTAAATCAGTTTAGGGTTGTGCCAGTGAATCATAATAGCTCATATTTATATCATAAAGTTTCTAAAATGTTTTCACTTACAAGATCACATCTGACCCTTGAAATAACCTAAGGTTAAGAAAAGTGATGTTGGGCTAGGTGCGGTGGCTCACACCTATAATCCTAGCACTTCGAGAGGCTGAGGCAGGTGGAATGCTTGAGCTCAGGAGTTTGAGACCAGTCTGAGCAACATGGCAAAACCCCATCTCTATAAAAAATATGCAAAATTAGCCAGGCGTGGTGGAGCAGGCCTGTAGTCCCAACTACTCGAGAGGCTAAGGTGGGAGGATGGTTTGAGCCCAGGAGGCAGGGGTTACAGTGAGCCAAGAAAGTACCACTGCACTCCATCCAGAGCAACAGAGCCAGACCCTGTCTCAAAAAAAAAAAAACAAAAAAGATATCATTTAAAATTGAGGGTCTACCGCCATACTACCCTGAATGCGCCTGATCTCATCTGATCTCAAAAGCTAAGCAGGGTCAGGCCCAGTTAGTACTGTCCAGGCACGGTGGCTCCCACCTATAATTCCAGCACTTTGGGAGGCTGTAGCAGGTGGGTCACTTGAGCTCAGTTCAAGACTAGCCTGGGCAACATGGCAAAATTCTGTCTCTACAAAAAAAAGAAAAACAAAAATCTAAAAAAATAAAACTGAGAAAACTGACTTGGGAACCTTAGAGGCTTGCTCAAGGTTGAAGAGGCAGCAGAACAGAGAGGCTCTTCCCTGTGGGAGGCAATACACCAGGACAAGTAAAGTGCAGGCTCTGCAGCCAAAGTGCCTAGCCTGACTCCCAACCTACCATTTCTTCACTTGCTATATTAGGCATGTCACTTAACCTCTCCTTGTATGTCTCCTCATCTGTAGCATACACATCTAACAGGATTAAATAATTCAGTAAAAACATTAGAATAGTGCCTGCCACATCTAAGTGTTTGACAAATGATTATTTTCGAAAAATACAACAAAAGGAATAACCTAAATAAAGTAGGATTTACTGCCTTATTCTTGTTCTTGGTTGACAAAAGCAGCCAAGGCCCATTCTTGATGCTTCAGTTTACCGTCCTTTAAGTCACATGCCTCTGAGACCCTCGTGAAAATTCTGTTGACTAGCAATCAGCGCCCCTGGTAAGTCATCTGCTTGTGACTCCAGGTGCCAACTCCTGGTAAAAGTAACCACGCATCCACGGGCTGGTCATACAAAGACCAGTGAGCTATGAATGAATAGGATTGGATACGTATCTTCAATTTTAGCAAAAGTTTTGTTGAGGATACATATTGTTTTATTTCTATCTCCACTGAAGTAACAGAAATAGGTTCCACATTACAAGAAATATTTAGGGATACAGAAGAATTGCAAGTCAATGGGGCAGGTAGTTGTGAGATTTTAGACTCTAGTGAAGGTTAACACAATTATATCAGCTTTTCAGGTAAATTCATTTAACCTATTTACCACTGATTTTGTTAATAATGAATGGAAACAAAACTACCTGTTACCATTCACTTAAGTTTCTGGATTCATCAAAGCAATAATCATTATACTATGTTACAATCTCAAAATAATATACAGTTTGTTTGGGAGGCAATTTTGCCTATTAGTTTCCTAATTCCACTAAGCAACTCTAAACAGTTTTTCTTTCTCACTCTCCTGTTTGTTGTTGTTGTTAATGATGTTATCTATGAGATGACGCAGCACCTATCTTTGTGGTTGAAACTGACATCCATTTGTGTGGCTAGCACATTGTCTGTACTAGCCAAGCTCTTGTGGGTACAAGGATGGAGTTGTGCTTTTATTACCTCAGGTGATGATGACTGAATGAAAAGACAGGCTCAGAAGAGGTGAACACAGGAAACATCTCAATAGCCACACAGTCCACCCCCATGGAGAATGGCTCTACTTTTCATTGCCACAAAGACTCAAGCACAGCTCTAGGACCTAACAGCCGTTCAGAAACCAAGTGTTCTGGGCCAGGCAAAGTGGCTCATGCCTGTAATCCCAGCACTTTGGGAGGTCAAGGTAGGGGGTTCATAAGGTCAAGAGATTGAGATTATCCTGGCCAACATGGTGAAACCCCCGTCTCTACTAAAAATACAAAAATTAGCTGGGCGTGGTGGTGCATGCCTGTAATCCCAGCTATTCAGGAGGCTGAGGTAGGACATCACTTGACCCCAAGAGGCAAAGGTTGCAGTGAGCCAAGATCGCACTATTGCATTCCAGACTGGGTGACAAGAGCGAAACCATCTCAAAAAAAAAGAAAAAAAAAAAAAAAAAAAAAAAAAAAAGAAACCAGGTCTTCTGGCCCTTTTATAGTGCACCTCTCATTTATTTCTACTGCTGTCTGTGTCTGCTCTTCTCTTTACCTAATCTTTCTATTGCTTCAGATTCAATTTCCCTCTCTGAGTATATTTTCCACTCAAAACTCCTTAGGAAAGAGGGTCAAAATGATTGGCTGATCATTATCTAATATGTATTGCCTGCACCAGTCAAGAGTTCTAAGCCACAACCTCAACTGCTGGTCTTACAAATGAGCAGACAGATGGCTGCTTGTGACTCCTGGAAATGTGATATCCACTTAGCTCAGAAGGGAGACCATGAAGACAGCAGGTAATCCTCACTGTACTTTTAATTTTTTGACACAGGATCTTGCTCTTTTGCCCAGGCTGGAGTGCAGTGGCATGCTAACAACTCACTGTAGCCTCGACTTCCAGGCTCAAGCTATCCTCCCACCTCAGCCTCCCTAGTAGCTCAGACTACAGGCACATTGTACATATTAGACAGATGAAATGTACTTTTCATCAGAGAAAAAGTCCCTTGATTACATAAAAATCATATATAAATACCCATCTAAGGAAGATACTGTGCTGGATATAATATAGTTGCTCTACACATGCCATAATTTTTATTCTAATTATTCAAAAATATCTAATAGCTAATGCACCCTTTTAATAATGTCTCATCCCACCATAGAGTCTCAGTTTCAGAATGGCAAACTCACAGTGAGTCGAAAATGATCCTTGTGCTTTTGGTGAACTGCAGATGTAAAGTGTTGATCACTTGGCTGGGGAAGGCGATTTTCCTCATCCAAAATATCCAGTATTCCCACTAATTTGGCTTCAATTAAATCTATTTCAAAAAATGAAACACTCACAATAGTGTAAAAACATAACATTTTAAAGATATGTGAACAATTCACTGATCACAGATTTCAAGGACTGATCAGAAACAAGATAGCATGTGATTCTATACGTGTTCTCTCAAAAGTTACAGAGAGCTGATGGATTTTTATTTCAAATCTGGCCATTTATAAAAAAGTAAGAGTATATAATTATATAGGTTTTAGAAAAACTATTACATAAAGACAGCAAAAGACTATAATAACCATTCCATTTGTAAACCAGGAGAAGAGGCTAAGGAATTTGAAATTCCTCCTTTTCCAAATGATAGCTATATTCAAAGTAAAGTGAAACTACAGAAACTTCTGCATGCATAGCTTTTTAATAATACTTTTAGAAACTGATGTAAATGCTTTCAAACAAAATCTGTAACAACACATTTTTACACTCTTTCCATTCGTTTGAATTTCCTTCCTGTCCAAACTAACTATAAAATGTAAACTGCTTGAATACAGTATGTAACAATTATTGAGTGGAACAAAGCGGTAAGACATAGGAAGAGAAAATTCTAACTACATTAGTGAGAAAATGATGCTTCTTGGGTAACTAGTGGTAGTGCAGGAGGGGCATGCTGAACTAAGCTACGAATGCGAGTATTTTGATAGATGTAGTAGCAGGTGAAAGTGGGCCAAAAGACAAACTGAAGGGAAAGAGTTCCAGCCATATCAAACCACACAGTCAAAGACACAGAGGTTAGAAAGGGTCAGTGTGTTAAGGAAACATGGAGTGGACCAGATGAAATGTGAAAATGCTTTGAAAATTTATACTGATGTAAAGTAATATTATTATTATACTATTTTTTTTTCAAATCTAGCCCATCAGTTACTAACAGGATTGTCAAATTGTGTTTTAAAAACAAGGCTTGCCCAACGGTCTATTTTAGAGATGGGGTGGGGAAGAAACGAAAGACTGAAAACCGGCTGTGGGGCTACAGGGAAAGGTTTCTTTACCACTAAAATGAAAGCAGAGCCTCTATTCTCCTGCTGCACAGTGTTATCTGGCTGTGACACATGAAGTCAACTCACAACCAGTTAGAGGGTGCTGTCAATGCACAGAGTACAGCAGAACCAAGAGAATCACAGAAAAGCAGGGCAGACCCTGACAAACTTGCCTGGAGCCTGGCCTAACTATGGACTTCCTCAGGTGAATAAATCTCTTTGCTGACTAGGCAATTAAGTTTCCCCCTTAACCAATTCACATGCTAACTATTTAAGTAGGAAAACATCCTTCAAAATAAATAGAAGAGATTATAGAAAACTTCCAACAAAGATAACTTTGATGTCTTGGTAGGAAAAAATAACTTCCAAGCAGTAATAGAGAAGTAACCTTCTCTCAAACACCAGTTTCAAGTCATATAACAAGTCATGTCAATTACAAAGCACAGAAAAAGTACTGAACCCATTCACTTTATCTTCCCATATTTTTCAAAGATGGAGTTAAAAAACACATACCTATACAGTCCTGATTATCCACATAATGTACTTCATTAACACCTAAACCTTCTTTTTGATAGAGTTCTTGTTCCTAAAAATGCAATAATCATAATCATAGATATGGAAATACAGAGCAATAGTAAATTTTGTGCTGTTTCTGAACATAACATTTACTAATTAGAATGCAAAGGTTTATACAAACTGGTATAGCCTTAAATGTTTTCCAAAAACATACCAGATTTTGAACATTTGCAGACAGGCACTAAAGGCAAGGAAATAGCAATTAACTGCAAATGGACTCTAGTATCAATACAGTGATATATACGAGGCATACATCACTTGGGGAAAATAAGCGTAATTTGGAAGAACAATATATGGTCAAATTTGAGTCCTCAACCATGTCTTGTGTCTTCTTAAAATTTTTAAAGGGATTTTATCATAGATGGGTAAACTATGCAATGAATTTAAGTAAATATGTTTTAACGTTGTTTCCTGAATGTTTAAATATTTCCTCCCATGAGAGATACTAGAAAAGGTTTCCAACATTCTAGAAGGCACTGTCCACTTTAACACATCTCAATTTGAAATTCACATTTATTTTAAAGGATATTAAAAAGGTGAACATAAATCAAAATACAGTCTCCTTTTTATAATGTTTCTAGATAAAGTTTTTCGGTAGGTTGGTGTAGAAGGGAAGGATTAGCTTACGTTAAATTAGAGGCATGAAGGTAAAACTTCACATAGTAATAGAACTAATGTGACTGGATAAACATTTCCAGAGAAATTACCTTACTGGTAAATACTTGTTTTACCTGTTTGTTTATGCCAGAATTTATTTAACTACAGAATGTAAGTAAAATGTACGAAACTAGAATGTGCTGGGAAGCCCGTAAAAACATAAACATAATAAAAATGTGGGAAAGATAGAAAGGATGGGAATAGGAAATAAAATACTGCACATTCCAGCCCAGATACAGTAGAAGCAGCTGACAGTCCACAAGGTGGCGTGACAAGGAAAGTACTGCCCAGAGGCACTCCAGGACAATCGACGCATCAAATCTGCTGACTTGGTGGCTTTGCTGCCAGACAGAGAAAGGTGAGCAGGCAGCAGAGTAGGCAGAAGCAGAGAGACCTGAAGAAGGGGAGGTACAGTAGGGCATGGTGACTCACGCCTTTAATCCCAACACTTTGAGAGGCTGAGGCAGGCAGCTCACCTGAGGTCAGGAGTTCAAGGCCAGCCTGGCCAACATGGTGAAACACCATCTCTACTAAAAATATAAAAATTAGCTGGCCATGGTGGCACGTGCCTGTAGTCCCAGCTACTCAGGAGACTGAGGGAGGAGAATCACCTGAACCCAAGAGGCAGAGGTTGCAGTGAGCCCAGATCGCACCACTGCACTTCAGCCTGGGCAAGACTTCATCTAAAAAACAAACAAACAAACAAACAAAAAACAGAATGAGAGATGCCAAAGGCAGGGATGAGGGTAGAAAGTTGTTTGGTGTGGTAGAAGTAGAGACAACAGACCAGGCGCGGTGGCTCACACCTGTAAGCCCAGCATTTGGGAGGCTGAGGCAGGCAGATTACTTGAGACCAGGAGTTCGAGAATAGCCTGGCCAAAATTGTGAAACCCCATCTCTACTAAAAATACAAAAATCTGTTGGGTGTGGTAGCCCGCGCCTGTGGTCCCAGCTACTGGAGAGGCTGAGGCAGGAGAATCGCTTGAACCCGGGAGACGGAGGCTGCAGTGAGCCAAGATCACACCACTGCACTCCAGCCTGAGCAACAGAGCGAGACTGTTTCAAAATAAAAATAAAAATAAAAATAAATTTAAAAATAAATTTTAAAAAAAAGTAGAGACAACAAAATCATAAAAAGAAACAGAGCTTCAAGTCCATTAAAAGTCACTAATAAAAATAGATGTTCACTTCTGAGGAAGCCCCCATTAAGAGTTTTTATCAGGTCCCTAAACTTCAGCTGAACCATTAACACTTTTGATGTGCTTGAGCCCTGGGGCCTCTGCCGGGCTTCAGTCACCTTCCATTATACAACATCCATCCCCACCAATCAGGGTAACTGCAGCATATCTCTTCCTTGAAATTTAAAACAGCTTTATGCAGATCTTAAATTTAAGTTATAAGGGCAATTACCTCCTTCAGAATCCTTTCATTAAAAAATTGTTGAAGTTTTTCATTGCAATAGTTGATGCAAAATTGTTCATAACTGTTATGCTCAAAGTACTCTGAAAATACAAAACCAGAACCAAGAGTCATTATGAGATCAACTTCATATAAATTTATCATAGAATAAAATGTAATTGTAATAATGGCCTAATTTAAAATTAGGTTAAAAAAATATATATACACATGTATATATATATATATTTGTTCTATACTTCTCAAATGTTCTCATTTCAAGACAAAACTTTATAGGCATTAAAAGTATTAAAAATACCCTGCTTCAGTTGACAAGGTGTTTCTCAAATGAGATAAATGCTGTATACTAAAAGATATAAAATGTAAGTCACTTGTAACTATTTATTTATTTATTTTTGAGACAGATTCCCTGTCACACAGGCTGGAGGGCAGTGGTACAATCTTGGCTCACTGCAACCTCCACCTCCCGGGTTCAAGTGATTCTCTTGCCTCAGCCTCCCGAGTAGCTGGAATTACAGACATGCGCCACCACACCCAGCTAATTTTTGTATTTTTAGTAGAGACAGGGTTTCACCATGTTACACAGGCTGGTCTTGAACTCCTGACCTCAAGTGATCTGCCGGCCTCAGCCTCCCAAAGTGCTGGGATTACAGGCATGAGCCACTGCACCTGGTCAACAATTCTTTAAAGCACAGATATTAAAGCAATCTGAATTAAGCACAAAAATGACTTAATATACAAGTGCTTTTGAAGATTTTTTTCTGCATAATCTATAAAATTACTTATCAAAAATGCTGTGGATACGAATTCATTTCTAAAATTAAGAGATTATATTACATGATGTCTAAGATACATTAGGCTTTACAATTTTATAATCCTTTGTGTATTATACTAAAACTGTTGTAAAAAAGGAAAAAATTAATAATAATAATTAATAATTCTCTACCTTTGAACCAAAGGTAGTTCAAAGGTAGAGAATTATAAAGTTTAAAATACATATTGCATCAAAAGCAACACTCCCTCCCTCCCCAAATGTAAACACTCATACATTTCTTCGGCAAAAACCACAAAGAAGACACTACTCCTTCACAGCCAGAAACAATGCCCACATCGATAAAGCCCAATACAAAACCCATTAGATTTACACTTCAAGATTTTTATATTTTTGTCATTCAGAGCAAAGCAGCATTTATATGCTGGTGACTCATTTCATTTCTGGTTGAACAGCTCTACAGCTATTTAATTACTTATCTTGATATCTTGTTCATTTGATGGAAAATATAGCTACTTGCTGACAGCAACAGCAATGAATTTCTAAACATACTAATGAGGTTGTCCTGTAAGTTAGGTCAACCTATCCCCAGCTCTACAAATTAGTCAATGGTTTTAGCAACTCTATTTATCTTTTTTGTTATTTAATTAGTGAAAGTATTATCTTTATTAGTAGCACACAAGGATTTACCTTTATTCAGCTGTATTCCTTTTAGAGTACAGAGATATCCTTAACTATAGCAGTTTCAATCAATGTTTTAATCTTAGCATTAGTATCATCAAAACTAATCCCCACGAGTCTTTCCTCTTCTCTTTAAAGTATCAGCTCCCTACCTAGGTCATATTACGAAATGTGAGTGTGGACATATAATTACACATACATCAAGTAAAATGAGTTACAAAGGAGAAAAGATTTAACAACAAATTCTAATGTGTGAAAAAATACGAAACGAATATATATTCACAAAAGAAACTCTACTTACCAAAACCAGCAATATCTAGGACTCCAATAAAATAAGATGATGTTTCAAAAGGAAAACACTGATTTACTCTGTTTACCACATGATCAAAAAGATGGCTATACACCGTCTTTGCCAGGGCATCACGAGCGTTGTTTGCTTGCTCCACTTTCAGAGGTACCCTATAAAAGAAAACTATACTAGTAAAAATTATTTATGAGTGTATACTGTGAAAATGATACCACAGTCAGAGTGCACCTAAACATACCCACAGGGAGAACAAAATAAATACCAAAGGTCGTGTGAGAATAGGACAAAATGGGGCTAAGTAGAAAACTGCTACAAGAGAACTAATGGAATTACCTAAAATTAGATCAAAAGTCTATTATCGGGTTAAAAAAAAAGTTAGGCTTAAAAAATCATTTTGACCTTAATTTACATCCTGAATTATTCATCCAAAATTATTCACAGGAATAATCTTCCTTTTGACTTTCCTTAAAAGCAAAGGAAATAGTGTTTAATTCAGGATAACTTTAAAGTTTGGTAACTTCTTTACACTGTTTAGGATAAAATGTTTACATCTTAAAATTTGAACTGTCCCATTCTACTATTTAATATAACTAACTATATGGTGTAACAGTATTAAATGTTGCAAGTACAGACACACAGCCATTGTCCTCAAGAAAACGATAGTCTGATGAAGAGACACTGCACAGAAGAGAATTTCCAAACACCATGCTAAATACTATCATAAAGATAAGCATGGGGTACCAAGAGAGCACCAAAAAAAAAAAAAGTCAAATTTGGAAGTAGAACTGTAAGTCATTCAGATCAACCTGACACTTGATACTTGAGCCTCTCTAAACAGTGATTTCTCACTTACGTTTTCTGCAATGGAACCCTTTCTTGAAGTGAGTTTCATGTGGACACGCTATATATAGAATACATAAAAAGAGCTGCTTTGGATTCTGGAATGGCATTGATTGAAAAGAAGAAACAACAACAAAAAACTGCTTTGGAACAAGGAGAAAATGGGAAAACGGAGGAAGCAACGCCTGAGAACCACCCACCCGCACATGTATGGGCTTTCCCTTGGGCCGCAGAGATATCTCTAAGGAACCAAGTAACTGTAGGCTGTAGGGTGCTGCTCTACAAACTTCTTCCAGAGTTTTTCTTTTCAAGAAGAACAATTTTGAATTTGCTTAGCAAAGAATCAGGCTAAGCATACCTTGCTAAAATTTTCAAAAGAGTAAGAGGTAGCCAATTTTCTGAGAGACTAAAAGCTTTTACAAAAAATTTTTCCTGTTTAAATTTGTTGCAAATTTTTCTGAAATATGTCACTAGAGCTCACTGCCTGTCTTATTTAGTAAGAGATAAAGGGTCTTTTTCCCTTCACAAATGAAGATCCTGCAGTGCCTCAGAATGACAAGGCTGAATGTCAATGTTATTCTACATTACCAAAACCAAAAATATATAAAATACAGGACACGGAGACAAAAGTATACAAACATCCAGGTACAATCTAGAAGTTCTTGCTTACTGATTTTAAAAATATTGGTTAAGCCCTTATTTTTTGTCATTTGTAATTTCTCCCAAATAAAGAATCCTAAACATAAGGAAAGTGTCATTTGCTAAGTATTTTGTTAAAGTGAAATCTGCTTAATACAAGTTTTAGTAAACATTATTAGTAAAATGATCTGTTGCCTAAAACTGTCACATATTGATTTATATCATCAGCTCGTATTTTCATAGTTGTAGAAAAGTAAATCTCTCTTACCTTATAAATTCCAAATATCAACAAGGAACAACTTTAAGAGCTATGTTAAACTCCATTTATTTATTTGATGAATCACTACACTGAGATGCACAGAATTTTGATCTATCAAGCTCAGGTTTTAAATGTAATGTAACTTATGTTTTTCCTTGACAAACCGCAAGGCAAAATTTTTGCTGCACAATTAGTTAAGGAACTTACTTTATAACTGTTCCTTTGGTGCCCCCTGCTGTTGTTAGCATGACTCTTGTGGTCAAACTTACTCGAAGATCATCTTGGTCCAAACCCAGTAATTCAGCACAACATTCCAAAGACTGAGCAGATTTATTCTTCAGATTACAACCACCTAATGGAAATATATTTTAATTGAAATTAATAAGTGTTATATATAAACCAGATTTTCAAGACCCATTTCTTACAATTATACTTCACTTACAAAAAACCATATAATGGGCAAGGCTTATCTGTAACTCTTAAATCCACCTCACTTTTTCACCATCCTTGTCAAACACTCATACTGCTAAGATCAACAGACGACCTTCCCTTGGGGAAGTCCATGGTATAATCCTTTAAGCACATCAATATTAAACTGCCACTGTTTCATTTTTTATGACCCTATAAGCAAACTATACTAATGATAGATTATAATCCTTTTTAATATATTAACTCTTTAGAGAAATATAGTATCTCATCATTAAAATTCATATGACTCCAATAAATTTCAAGGAGCAATTTTAGTGCAAACGCTGTAAGGCACGTGGATAGATCAATTTGGACGTATATATCTGTCTATGGATGTGTTTATGCATATGTAATAAGCATGTACTCATATTGCTTTGAAGTGGGTTGAAGGGAGTGAAGAGACAATTACTATTACCTGTACAGGTAGAGTATCCCTTATCTGAAATGCTTGGGACCAAAAATGTTTCAGATTTTAGATTTTTTCCAATTCTGGAATATCTGCATGATGAGCTCAATTCTAAACACAAAATTCATTTATGTTTCATATACACATTAATATACATGTATACCACTGTCCAGTTTCTCCAACAGCTTGACTTTCTGTGCTAGAGATCAATACATACAAACGCTTCCTCTTTTCCTTATTAATGTTACCCTTAGGGGTATCTGCAAGTCTTTTTGACATTTTCAGTATCTTTACACTGCAGAGCAGAAAATAGCAAAAAAAAAAAAAAAGGGGGGGGGGGGGCAATGCAGTTAGGTCTTGACCCATGTGGGCATTTTGAGAAATCTGCCATTGGCACATCCAGCCTGCACATGTGCCATTTTATTTTTTGTGTGCTTGTGCAGGGGCATGTGAGGAAAGGATATATTGCAGCAGAAGGCAGCCAGGCAGGTCATTTTTGCCTTAGTACATCATATCTATAGATTTCTATTTATAAGGGCTGTTTTAAAAAATACTATAAAGAAAGACAGTGCTTTAGTCTCAGGGCTGATCAGGCTCTACAACTACTAGCTATGTGACCTTGAATAAGTTACTTATTCTCTTTGTGCTCAGTTTCCTCATCCATAAAACTGGGATAATTACTTTACCTACCTTATATGGTTGTTATTTAGATTAATAAGGTTATGTACGTGAAGTGCTTGGAATAGTGTCTGGTACACAGAAAGTACTAGATAAAGATTAACTATTCTGTGTATTTATTTGCATTATAATAAAAGTAACATTTTCCAAATATTTTCAGATTAATATTAATAAATGATATATTCTAAGACTACCTAACTTAAAAACTACAAAGAATGTGTGAAAATCATGAGAATTTTATGACAAATTCATAAGTTACTTAACATACCAATCTCAGAATATGTATGAGAAAAAAATGTGAAAAATGAGACCTTATAAGAAGATGTTGTTGGGACAATTCATTGAGGAAAGAACAGCTTCTTTAATAAAGGTACTGGAACAATTGGATGTCCACATGCAAAAGAATGAAGCTGGACCCCTTCCTCACACCATACACAAAATTAACTCAAAATGGAATCAAAGACTTAAATATAAGAGTTAAAGCTATTCAACTGTTACAAAAAAACATAGGTATGAATCTTCATTTCTTTGCTATAATACCAAAATCACAAGCAATAAAAGAAAAAACAGATAAATTAGGCTTCACTGAAATAAAAATTTGAGTTTCAAAGAACACTACCAAATGAGTAAAGATAACAAACAGAATGGGAGAAAATATTTGCAAATTATATATCTGATAAAGGACTTGTACCTAGAATATATTTTTAAAACTCTTACAACTTGGTAATAAAAAGACAACCCAATTAATAAATGGGCAAAGAAACTCAACAGGCACTTCTCCAAAAAAGATATACAAATGGTCAGTAAGCACACAGAAAGATGCTCAGCATTTTGAGCCATCAGGAAAATGCAAATAAAAACCACAAAGAGATAACACTTCACACCCACTATGATTGCTATAAGCATACACATAGTACTGGTGAGGATATGGAGAAAATGAAACCCTCATACACTTTTGAGGGGAATAGCTCTGTAAAGTGGAAAAGCTACTTTGAAAAAGTCTGACAGTTCCTCAAAAGGTCAGAGTTTACCATGATGTGATTCAGCAATTCCACTCCAAGGTGTTTACTCAAGGGAAATGAAAACACATCCCAACACAAATTTGTCCACAAATGTTCTCGGCAGCATTTTTCATAATAGCCAAAAAACGGAAACAACCCGAATGTCTAGAAACTGACAAATGGATAAACAAAACGTAGTATATCCATACAATGAAATATTATTCAGCAATAAAAATAAAATGAAGTACTGCTAAATGCTATAACATGGATTAACCTTGAAAACACTATGCTAAGTGAAAGAAGCCAATCACAAAAGACCACATGTTATATAATTCCATTGATATGAAATGTCCAGAATAAATTTGTAGACAGGAAGTAGATTAGTGGCTGAGAGAAGTGGGCAGTGAGGAGTGACTGTTATTGGGTATGGGGTTTCTTTGTGGGGTGATGAAATGTTCTAAATCTATGGTGGTGGTTGCGCAACTCTGAAAATACTAAAAACCACTGAAATGTACACTTCAATTGAGTGAACTGTATGGTATATTAATTAGATCTCAATAAAGCTCCTACCAAAAAAGAAAAAGAAAAAAGAGAGATACTTTGAGAATATTTTGAATGTTTCATTCTATGAAAATGTGCTTATTACCCATGTGTAGGTTCTATACATATACATATTGCCTAAAATTATATAGCTCTCAAAAAACCAACCATCAAATAATTCATTTAAATATTTCTTCTTTTTTACTATATTGCAAAGTTTCTTACATAACTCCAAAAATTATGTAAGACTAAGAAAAAAAAAAACCAGGATTTTTAATAAGTCTTAAAAGGCAAAATACAATCATGCAAAGTTTTCATATCATTTGTTTCCAAAAAAGAACTTCTTCAAACATTTTAAAAGTTTGTTGTTATAATAACATTTTATTTGTTATGTGGAATTTTAAAAACACAGGCAGTCCCAATAAGTGTTTTCTGCATTTTCATCATGCAAAAACTTCTTTATGACAGTTAAAAGTCCTGTAAGTGCTTATTGGAGAATAATCTTTCCAGTGGAATAATTATAAAAATACCAAATTTTTTTGGAGACAGGATCTCACTATCCCAGGCTGGAGTGCAGTGGTGCAATCATGGCTCACTGCAGCCTCGACCTCCTGGGCTCAATCATTCCACCTCAGCCTTCCAAGTAGCTGGGAATACAGGCATGCACCACCATGCCACCTAATTTATTTTGTGCGTGCGTGTGTGTGCGTGTCTGTGTGTCTGTGTGTGTTTTGGGGTTTTTTTGTTTTTTTGTTTTTTGTTTTGTTTTGTTTTATGGGGTCTCACTATGTCACCCAGACTGGTCTTAAAATTTCTGAGCTCAAGTAATTCTTCTGCCTCAGCCTCCCAAAATGCTGGTATAACAGGCATGAACCACCATGCCCTGCCAAAACTAAGTCTTTTTCAAATTGCTAAGACATGCCAAATTAAGCTCCCTAGGGAAAAAAGAAATCACTTCTAATTAGAAAGAAACCATTTGGACCTATAGGAAGAGTCACAGGAAGGATGAAGACAAATATAAAATCTTAGCTTTTAAAATAATTAATTTAATCATGTATTAATCTTATTAATTCCCTGCCTCTTTTCAATCTTCCTTGATTTCTGTTCACTTTCCCTTCAACAGAAGGAAGTTAGAGAAGAAAAATAAGAGATAATGCAAAGAGCATTACCTTTTGGGCATTTCCTACTCTTCAACTAACTTGATCATGCAACACTTACAATACTCTATACAACTGCATCTTCTACCACAGGGTAATAATAAGAGGTGTGAAGATGCCATTTATCACTTCTAATAACATTTCTAAAGTGTGTATTAATTATTGTAAAGATTTTTTTGTGTGTTAGAATCTCCCACATGTGCTCCTTTGGTATAACAATGCTAGAGAGCAAATGAAATGTATGCTAACATTCATTATATTTTCAAAACAAATCTTCCAATCATTCAAAAAACAATTAAAAATTTTAATGCACATTAAGAACATACCTAATTTTACTTGAATTTTTTTTCATTTTCAATTGGGAGCAATCTGTATTTTAATTGTACTTACTCATTTAAAGCACTTATAATGATTACTATGTGCCAGACACAAGTATTCAAATCATTTTACAAATATTTAACTCAGGTATTCCTCTTTATAGCATGAGGTAGGGACTATTATCTTCAGTTTACAGTGAGGAAACTGAGACATGAAAAGGCTAAGTTCCCTGCCTAAGGTCACACAGATAGTGGTAAAGCATCTGGATCAGGAGCACATGCTCCCATCCACTATGTTATGTTGCATCTCACATTATTGATTTCACAGCATTACGGAACATTAAATCAGAAAATCATTAAGACATCTATTTTAGTCTGTTCATTCATAGATCACAAATTTCAGTGGCCTGGGAGAAAGAAGGGACAATTATCACAAGCCTCTGAGTTAGTCAGACATGAGCAGAACCAGCTCTCACATCTACAACTTCATCAATAATCACATGCATCACTTCAACACAGGTTCCACTTTTGTAAAACGGAGATGATATCCCCTACCTCATTATATTTATGATATACAGATTACAATTATGATGTTTATGATGACATACAGAGTAAGAAGGGACCTGCATATAACACTTTTTTTAATCTTCTTTTTTTTCCTGTCTTCTTGTGCTCTTTCCCTGTATGCACACTATTGCTAGTGAGAGGAGGCGCCAGCTGGGCTTCCAGGGTGGAGTCGGGGCTCAGAAAGCTGTGAAACTCACTCATTTCCTGCATCAGGACTTACTTTGGTCCTGGATGAATAATATTAAAGATATGTGCTTAAAATATTCCTAACACCAGGATTTGTACATGTGTTTTCTTCCCCAAGAAAGCTATAAACAGCAAAAATTTTGCCATAAGCTTCCCTATGTCCTCTCTCCTTCTCTCCCTTTCGCCTCCCCTGAAACTAAAAGAAATATTAAATGCCCATTTTTCTGTGACCAGCCGGCCTTATCTATGCTCCTAATTCCAATTCCTTGTAAACACACTTTGTAAAGTCCCATAAAATCCTGTCTCCTTTGCCATGCTGCGGCAAGGTCATAAAGTAAATAAAACCTAATTCTGGTTTTCCTCAAAATCTAAAACATATCACAAAATAATTTACTGCCTTTGTTTCTCGCTCTGGTAACATTTTCCCACTGCACGTATTTCCCGCCTTAAAGAGTTTAAAAGGCAACTGCATAATTTAACTCTGGCTACCCACTCGGGACCCCTTCCACGCTGTGAAAGCTTTGTACTGTCACTCTGCTCAATAAAGTCTACAGCTTTTTTTTTCTCTTGGTCCCTGTCTCCATCACTCACCGCGGGCAGCTGCCACACCAATTCTTTGGCGTGGCTAAGGCAAGAACCTTTAACGTTACACTAGCTACTGATTGTACTTTAAAAGTCCTTCTCATGGTTTATTCAATTTTGCAACTGAAGAAACCAAGGCTCAGAGAGCCTCTGGGATCTAACACCAAAGCCCATTATTGACTACTACATTAAATGGTGCTGTAGGTTTTCCTTAACTCATCCTTGGTATAAGATCCTACAATAATGTCTTAACATAGGGGTTGACAATCTTTTTCTCTAAAGGGCCAGACAGTAAATAGTTTAGGCTTTGCAGGACATACAGCCTCTGTTGCAACTACTCACCTCTGACACTAGCACAAAAGCTGGTATAGACCACACATAAATGAGTAGGTGTGGCATTGTTCCAATAAAATTTTACTTACAAAAAACAGGCAGTGGGCCAAATTTGGGCCATGGTTCATAGTTTGACATTCCCCGTATTCATAGATCAAATTTCCAATTATGTAAAGTCCTACTGTTTATGTACAGACTGAAACACTAGAGTTGAAAAGTTGCTTTTCTTTTCAATGTGCGTAATTAAAATTTTCATTTATCATTAATAAAGTACATGGGCTTTTATATATTAAATTGCCCTAATTAATTTATCCAATGATCCTGAACATTTTCAAAAATGCCTTAATAGCTGGCCAGGCATGGTGGCTCATGCTTGTAATCCCAGCACTTTGGGAGGCTGAGGTGGGCGGATCACGAGGTCAGGAGATTGAGACCATCCTGGCTAACACAGTGAAACTCCATCTCTACTAAAAATACAAAAAACTAGCCGGGCATGGTGGCAGGCACCTGTAGTTCCAGCTACTTGGGAGGCTGAGGCAGGAGAATGGTGTGAACCCGGGAGGCAGGGCTTGCAGTGAGCCCAGATAGCGCCACTGCACTCCAGCCTGGGTGACAGAGTGAGACTCTGCCTCAAAAAAAAAAAAAAAAAAAAAGCCTTAATAGATGATAGAGAATTAATCTCCTCACCTATTAGAAAAGTGCAATATAACTGGAAATTTTAAAAAGTGAATATAACTGGAAAATTTAACTAAAAATTACCCTAAATTTATCAGGATAAAATAATCAGTTGTTTATCCTTCAAAAATGAGAAGTTTATTCCTAAGCAGTATCACTGATTTGTTCACTGACTTGTTGATCAGAATTACAGATAATGAAACAGTCTTCATTTGGGAGATTCAACATGTAACCCAGTATATTTTAGATATTTCTTAAGCATTTTTTAAACAGCTGCACATAAACAGATTCAATTTTCATATTACAAATAAATAACAGAAATTCTATTTAATTTTTTTCCTCTTAAAAAAATAAAAAACAAACCTGAAGTGCTGCCAGCTTCCTCAAAATCAATATTTCCAAGGTGCAGGACACCAGCTACTACCCGGAAGAGATCAAGCTTTTCTTCATCATCCAAACCAATTTTTTTCATAGCTGTACACATTCTAATAAAATCACCATGGTCATCTAATAGAGGATCTTTCATAGAACCTGCCTTAAGGTACTACAAAACAAGAAGACACCAATTAACTGATTGTTACATTATTTAAGTACTCTAAAACTACTACACCAGGTCAATTAATGCACTATATAACATGCAAAAATAAATTCTGTCAATGGGAAAATCTTCACTATTCTAACATTCAAAAACTAAATGACCAGGAAAGGTATACACAGGATCTCTCTGTTCTATTTCTCTATTTGCTACGTGTGAATCTACACTTACCAGCAAAAATTGCAATTAAAATAATGGAATTAGATGTTTTTTCAATTAAATTACAATTTTCACTCTAAAGTCTTATAATCCAAGGATATTAGAAAAAGATAAAAAATTCAGTGGAAAAGGAGGGAATATCAATACTTGTATCAACATTACATATTTTTTAAAAATTAGGTAATGATAAATATATTCATTTAATTATTCCACAATGTATACATGTATCAAACATTACACTGTACTCCAACGTACAGTATAAATATATACTATTCTTGTCAATGAAAAAAAAGAAAAACTAAGTTAAAAAGTGCAATAAAAAATTTAAATGTGACAATTAGTATGACACTTCTTTAGATTAACTGCCACCAACTGCACCAATATTAAGTAGTAGTAAATAGTGAGCAGGCTGATACAATTTTCATACCTTAGAATTCCTTTTTAAAGTTTTTTATATGCATATATATATATATATGGTAAAGTATATTAGTAAGCACTATGCTTACTCTAATAATTTACACAATGACTTAAAACATTTCAGAAAAAATGAGAAGAAAATTTGTTTTCTCTCCTAAAAGAACTTGCATCTAATGTACTCATTTGTTAGACTCTATACCAACTCAGAAGACAAAAAGAAGAAGAAAGTCAGGTCTGCAGAAACTAGAAGGAGAAACATAAAAGTTACTGGACACGAAAAGATTGTACTAGAAATTTTCCAGAACTTGAGAATACATAATTTAACATTAAGTAACAGGATCACGATTAACTGGTCATTAAAGATGCCTCCCGGAGACGGATTTTTTTTCCTCCCAGTAAACAAATGATTCTCAGCTCAAGCTGAAATTGTCTTTCCACAAAATTATTTAAAATGTTCAATTATGAATGTTCAACATTTCTGGAAAATATCTAAGACAATAAAATTCAATTTATTCTTAAAAGAAGCAAAGGAAACAATCACATGCAGCCAAAACTGTTCAGCAGAAAACACACACCATGCAGAATTTTTAGTCTTGCAGTAGTAGAATTGCTTCATTTAAAAACTGTTTCTAATCAAAAGTTAATGAACATATTTGCTGTATGGCAGACTAAAAATACTGCATTTTTCTAAAAATTACACACAACCTAAAGACATTCAGATGGAACTGGGCAAAGGGTTTAATTAGTCAAAATGATCACCTCATCCTCCTGATAAAGAAGACATAAAAAGTAATTTAAACATATTAATCCATTATTTAACTATACACATAAACACACACTCACTCAATGCGAATAAGATTTCTGACAGAGTATACTGACTCTAGAATAAAAGGGTAATTTTCTTCTTTGGAGAGTACATGCTACTCTTTGGAGAGTAAACTTCAGTTTTCTTTTCTCTCTACTCCATTTTTTTCCATGGCAAATGATCAAATTTCTATCTTCCCCCGACCCTTCAGAACTGCTGCAATGTCCCACTAGGAAAGGTCTCCATTATCTTAGTGAAAAGAATATAACTACTATATTTTGATATCTCAGAAAAACATAGTCTTATCAAGACTAAGAAAGACACCATAATAAATATTAATGTTGCTTCTTAAAGTACCAACCATGGCTATAACAAAGTTTATAGTTTGTAATTCAGATTCTGTATCTATAATGATATATAAAATATCAAATTAAACAAAAATTAACTGTAGGGTTGTCTGCTTAGAATTTTAAATAAAGGAATATTTTATTTGCTTTCTATCCTTTTATATAAATATACTAAAAACATAAATCATCTCATCCATTTTAAGAGGAGTCAAAAATATCGGTCTTACAAATGTAGAAGCATTAAAAACTGACTATTATAAAAACTTGTTCGCTTACTCAATTTAAATTTTTAACAAAATTAATAAAAGTAACATTAACAAGTATCTATCATTAATCCTTAATATTTCATAATTTAAGTTCCTTGAGTACATGCAACTTAGTACCACTTACTAAACACTGCATATTAAAATTTAGAAGGGTTGTAAATTTCTAGATTAAGAAAATGTTTTATAAATAATTAATGGTATAATTATATCTAATTATTCTTAGAAATATAATTTACTGAAACCAATATATAAATTTTTCATATTACATAAATATGATGTTTTAAACAGAACTATAATAATATATAAGCTTTTTTTTTTTTTTGAGACAGAGTCTCATTCTGTTGCCCAGGCTGGAGTACAGTGGCACGATCTCCGCTTACTACAGCCTCCGTCTCCTGGGTTCAAGAGATTCTCCTGCCTCAGCCTCCCGAGTAGCTGGGATTACAGACACATGCCAAACACTTGGCTAATTCTTGTAATTTTTTAGTAGAGACAGGGTCTCATCATGTTGGCCAACCTGGTCTCGAACTCCTGAACTCAAATGATCCACCTGCCTCAGCCTCCCAAAGTGCTGGGATTACAGGCGCGAGCCACTCCACCTGACCAGGTTTTTTTTGTTTTTAATTCTGTTGCCCAGGCTGGAGTACAATGGCATGATCACGGCTCACTGCAGCTTCCACCTCCAGCGTTCAAGCCTCCACCTCCAGCCTCCACCTCCACCTTCAGCCTCCCAAATAGCTAGAACTACAGGCATACATGACCTCACCCAGCGAATTTTTTTTTATTTTTTGTAAAGATGGGGTTTCACTATGTTTCCCAGGCTGGTCTCAAACTCCTGGCTTCAAATGATCCTCCCGCCTTGGCCTCCCAAAGTGCTGGGATTATAGGTGTGAGCCACCACACCCAGCCTATAACATTTCTTCCCAAGAATGCTTAATCTATTTACTGTCTACATCAAGGCTCACTTCAGTCTTGAAATAGACAATAAATTATAAAAGACATATTCTTAAGCTCAAGTGGTAACATACGAGTAAGTTTCAAAAATGCTAGAAGAGACTGATTCTTACGCAATTTAATACCTTCATGCTTGAAAACAGAATGAGAGGAGAGCAGTGCAGTGATGCCCAACCAGAAAGAACAGAACCTGTTGCTTCACTAGATACCAACAAGAGGTATAAAGTATTACACTGTGAAAGAGACTTAGATGAATATTTAGTTTTTTAAAATATAAGCCTAAAAGTCAGAACTCCTACTTGGGCTCCAAAATAAAAATTATAACACATCTTTCAGTATGTTTTTTTTTTTTTACATTAAAGATTTTAAGAAAAATGGTCTACTATACCTCAGGACTTTTGCGGTTCTGTAAAATCTGTTTGTCCGTTTCTTTGTTAGCAAAGTATCTAGTGCAGCCTCGGTTTAAATACTATGAAAAAACAAATTAAATATAATTAACATATATGATCCACAGGGAAATAATACAGGAGAAAACACAACTTATAAAATAGTGCCAACCATGATGAATTTCTGAACACAACCTGAGTACTGTTTAATCTCACCATTAAAATCAATACTTCTATATTTTATAAACATTTTCTTCCTAATAATAAAACCAGGCATATTAAAAATCCTAATCTCTGAAAGGAGATTAAATAAAATGATTAAAATAAAGATCAATGACATAAAGGTTTTCTACTTTTAAAGGGCAACAATTTTATATCTTTTCAGTATCAAAAATCTAAATACAGTGCATAAAATCATGCAAATCAACTTCCTACTAAATATGTAGAACCTCAAGTAAGGACCCATACTGTAGTTTAATTTTTCAAGCAATATTTTAAATTCTGAAAAGTTAAGAAAGATAAATACTACCCTTGATTTTCTTAATTTTTTATTTTTAGAGTCAGTTTTTTAAAACATGCTTTTCACATTTATTGAAAACTAACAATGACTGTACATAAATTACAGTACTTGCTTTATGGATCAAATAATTTAAGGTTTTCTTATTTCAATGACTTTGCTTACCAAAGGCTTTCAAAAGCTAAATGCTTCCAAAATATAAAACAAGAGGAGTAGTTCAAAAAAAGAACATATATCTGTATCAACAAGAATCTACTGCTCACATTTATTGGTCTTGCAACTGAAGTCTTGCTTCATTTAAAAACTGTTTCTAATAAAAAGTGAATGGACATATTTGCTATATGGCAGACTAAAAATACTGCATTTTTTGGAAAATTACACACAGCCTAAAGACATTTAGATGGAATTGGGCAAATCTGATCAGGAAGGATGTACACAGAGAACAGGATGGACAAGTTTTTTAAACATCTCAGCTTGTAAACATCTCTTAAATCAGGTGACTATGATTTTATTGTACCATGGCATGAATTCCCAGATTAAATACACCACATCACACATACACCAAAAAAAAATTTATAATAAATTTGAATGATACGGGGATAAATTTAATATTTTAGACAATCAATGCATCTATTGTTCCTTCTCCATTATAATTAAATGCTAAAATACAGTAAAAACAAGACAACTATATACATTTTTTTTTCATTCTACCCTAGAATATTTGTGAATAAAAATAAAAGAGAAAGGAGGACAGACAATGTTGGTAAGCATTTTCAACGGACTGTTTCAAATAAGAGCTCTTTTACTTTGCAGAATAATAGCTTAAACACATAGAGCCAAAACAAATATGTTCTTTGCTACCAAGCATTTTGTCTCCTCACTCCAATTGTTTTGTCAAATACTTTGTTTCTGGACAGTGGGACCTAATATTACAACCTTGGATAGAAATGTGTCCTTTTAGTTTTTCTGTAACTAGAACACTACCCCTGCCATCTATTCTTATTCTATCCACCCTTTCTTCACATTCAAGGATCTATCCATGATTACAGCAAATGGCTCCATAAAACATGTGCAGAAATATTTGAAATGTCTAAATAATGCGAACATTTTTAAACCTTTTACTTTTTAAAGTATATGTGTGATTAATACAAGTGTTTTCAGACAGGTATACATCTACAATTCTTTACATACTAATTTTGATAGAGGAGTGACCAAAAACATTCAACAATTTTGGAAGTGTTCAACCTATTGCATGTCTCCCCTTTGTTTTTAAAACCTGATCTCTCAATTATAACCAGAGGGCTAAACTACAGAAAAACCTGATGAAATCACTAACACACTTTTAAGTCACTTTAAGGCAGAATTATTTGGGGGAAGTGGATATAGTAGTGTGTGTGTGCCGGCATACAAGAGGAATATTCAAGATGGCAGATGTATGCAACGCTGTTCCCCTACTTTCCCTCTTACCATCACAAGAACTCTCCTGTAAGAAAGGAAATCAGGCCTCCTGGTTCACACTGCAGAATCAGGAAACCCTCTGACCAGAAAAATTTCAATAGCTGCCCTTTCAGGATGCCTGCCATTGTACCAGGAAAGGCTGTATATTCTGAAACCCAAAAATACTATGTTCCCAAGCCTCCAAGCAGGAAGAAAAGCTAGATTAAGGCCAGAATAGTCACATCACTTTATTGTCAAATAAGTATTGACAAAACCGTATCATCATTATTACATTTTATGTAGTTCCTAGTAATTTATTCCTTTTTTAAAAACCATAGTAAAAAGAAATGCTTTCTTTACTTTCATGAAAATAATGTGGGCAACTAACTTCAAATTCCAATTAATTTGGAGAGTTCTAGAAAAGACTGGACATTTTAGAAGTATATAGATACATTTATAAAGCGTTTTAAGACAACAGACTTTTAAAATTTGCAAATACACATTAAAAGAAATTGAAGTAAAAGAAAAGCTGTCTGCACACACACACACACACACACACATACACACACACAGAGCAATAATTATGTGTGTTATGATTCTCAAATAGAGGGTTTCTGACCAAAAAAGACTATCGGAATCAGCTGGGGAACTCTATACAAATGACATTCCTTACTCACATTCCATTCCTTTGTATAAACAACATTCCCATACTCCATACAAGGACACTGTTTCCTAACCTGAGAATCTGAAAATTGTGTTAACCATCCCCAGTCACCGCTCCTAGAAACTCTACTCCCTTGGCTTGTAATGCTCAGGGATGGGGTGTGTGTGTGTGTGTGTGTGTGTGTGTATGCGTGTGCATGTGTGTGCACTCTTCCCACCACATTCTAAGTTGCTCAGGAGCAGGGACTGGGTATTATTTATCTTTTTAATCCTGGCCCAATGCCTGGCACCCAATGGGTAAGCAATAAATATTTGTTGTTGAAGTGAATTAAGAAATACAATCATCTGTCCTTTATTAATATTAATTCAGTGTTCAAACATTTTTACAGATAAGTCAAAGGTAACTTTAAAGCTAGTATTACAGAGCTATTATAAATTTCTAATTGAGTTTAAATTGATAATAGGGTTTAACATCTATCCTTTTATCTATTCCATTATGTGCCTCCTCATATAGTAATATATTATAAACTCAGCAGTACACCTTAATAGAGATCTTCTCAGTACAGTGGTCATTCTAACATGTTATACTTGATCCAATGTAAGTTACATACACACAACAAGTAGATTTCAAAATCCACTAAAATAAGTTTTAGGCTTGATGGCAATTCTGTTTTCAAAAATCGTACAAAATTTTTTTTTTCTTTGGGACAGGGTCTCACTCTGTTGCTGAGGCTGGCGTGCAGTGGCACAATCATGGCTCACTGCAGTCTCAACCTCCTGGGCTCAGGTGATCCTCCCACCTCAGCCTCCGAGTAGCTGGAACTACAGGTGATTGCCACCATGCCAAGCTAATTTTTTGTTTTTTTTTTTTTTGAGACAGGGTCTCGCTACATTGCCCAGGCTGCTCTCGAACTCCTGGGCTCAAGCGATCCATCTGCCTCAGCCTCCCAAAGTGTTGAGATTACAGGAATGAGCCACTGCACCCGGCTATATGAAATTTCTTTTCTTCTGACCTACCCGAAAATTATCTGGTGAGCTCAAATGAAGTTTTTCTCTAATATCTTCAGAAGCACCAGCACACAACCTATAAAAGATATGATAATTTCTTTCCTCTTTGCCTTGAACACAGATTCTAGATTTCTCTAGGAGATAATGTGAAACAAATCCTCCAACAACTGAGTTCTAAAAAACAAAACACAGAGAAAATATGTTTTTGCATTTAAAGTCTTAAAAGTATTATTTGCCAATGTTAAATTATTTACCTTTTCTAATACATATTTGTCTATCAAAGAAGTTATAATATTCATCAAATAAAGGGGAAAAAACAACTAAATGTAAGCATAGAGTATTTATAATGGTCATCCTTCATTTTAAACATCCTCATTTAAGTCTCTACCCAAATCCTGCTAAGTTTTGAGCCAATGAAGAATCACAATTGATCCTGCACTGTACTTCAACACAGGTGCTAGAATATCTTACATGACTAGCTATACAGTAATACTCAATGCTGAAGTCAAAATCAGTATCTGGGCTTTAAATTGTGAAAGGAGCTTTTAGATGGTTGTAGTGGACACGTATATTCCTGCAACCATCTAAAGTAACAATAAAACTTAAAGGGATTTACCATTAAGTGCAAGTACAGCACCAACTGACCCTTGCATTTTTACGAACACTCCCCAAAAATATCATTCCAAAGCTTACTCTCACTTACCTTTTCATTGAAATGTATTTCTACAAATTTCCCAAATCGACTGCTATTATTGTTGCGAACAGTCTTTGCATTTCCAAAGGCTTCTAGGAGTGGGTTAGCTATTAAGAAACAAAATAAAATCAATCAAAAAATTAGCATGATGGAACAAAACAAAATATGCATAGTATATCTCCATTTGTTAATGTATATGTCTAGAAAAAAATGTACTAAAAAATATTAACATGCATCAGGCGCAGTGGTTCACGCCTGTAATCCCAGCACTTTGGGAGGCCGAGGCAGGTGGATCACGAGGTCAGGAGTTCGAGACCAGCCTGGCCAAGAGGATGAAACCCCACCTCTACTAAAAAATACAAAAATTAGCCAGGAGTGGTGGCGCATGCCTGTAATCCCAGTTACTTGGAAGACTGAGGCAGGAAAATTGCTTGAACCTGGGAGGCGGAGGTTGTGGTGAGCCGAGGTCACACCATTATACTACAGCCTGGGCGACAAGAGCAAGACTCCATCTCAAAAAAAATAAATAAATAAATAACATGAAGGAATTCACATGTAATGCCAAATTCCACAAATATTTATTGACTACCCACTATGCTCAGGCACTATTCAAGTCCAGGAGATGTGAAAATTTCTCAAAAATATAAAAAGAAAATGTAAATGTTATAGGACTAAATTTTTAAGCTACTATGTTACAAAATGTATAATTCGACTTTAAAATTTTTTCCCTAAGAATTTTACTGTTTTATCAAGTATATTAGGCCCACAAGAGTAATTTGATAAAACAGTAAACCTCTTGTGAGAAAATACAGACAAGGGTTGTATTACTTGACTTACTTTTCTAAAACATCTAAAACATTTTACATATTAATAGTCTCCATATTTAACATTTTTACATGTATATCCAGTGAAATTTAACATATTAAGAGTTTACAGAATTACCTAAGAAAGATTCTCAGAATAAAAGGTTTTAAAATCCTAATGAACAAATATAACATTTTCACTGTTATTTTATAATCACCTATCCACATATCATGACTGGATAAGAGTTACTACAGTCTACTCTTATACTCACCTAAGTCTCAATCATACACATACCAAATTAGTGTTAATCTTACACACATATTCTCCTTCAACAAACTTAAAGTGCTTCATAATGTTTAGTGTTAAAACTTTTTTTATGAAGCATGTTCTTCCTATAATAAACATGAAGCCAGCCAGGCGCAGTGGCTCATGCCTATAATCCCAGCACTTTGGCAGGCCAAGGCAGGCAGATTTCGAGGTCAGGAGATCGACACCATCCTGGCTAACATGGTGAAAACCTCATCTCTACTAAAAATATAAAAAAGTAGCCGGGCGTGGTGGCGGGCGCCTGTAGTCCCAGATACTTAGGAGGCTGAGGCAGGAGAATGGCGTGAACCCGGGAGGCGGAGGTTGCAGTGAGCTGAGATCGTGCCACTGCACTCAAGCCTGGATGACAGAGCGAGACTCCATCTCAAAAAATAAATAAGTAAAATAAAAAATAAACATGAAGCCATATTTCTTATGAAGACTTTTCAGGTCAATTTTTCCTATTCTATCCACAGCAGAATGCTTAACTAGTCTCTAAACTCTTTTAAAGATCATTCCCCAGCCATTTCACGTGCCAAAATAAGAAAGAAAACATTAAAACTAAAAGAAATATTAGCATATATCTCTCATGTTTCAGATGCGACAAAAAAACTGAAGCCAACATGGCCAGCCGGGGCGCAGTGGCTCACACCTGTAATCCTAGCACTTTGGGAGGCCGAGGTGGGCGGATCATGAGGTCAGGAGTTTGAGACCAGCCTAACCAACATGGTGAAACCTCGTCGCTAATAAAAATACAAAAATTAGCCGGGTGTGGTGGCGGGCGCCTGTAGTCCTAGCTACTCAGGAGACTGAGGCAGGAGAATCACTTGAACCCGGGAGATGGAGGTTGAGGTGAGCCAAGATCATGCCACTGCACTCCAGCCTGGGTGAAAGAGTGAGACTCCATCTCAGAAAAAAAAAAAAAAAAAAAAAAAATGGTCAACTCACTCTTCAAAGGCCACATAACTGTCTGTTGACAAAAAGAGGACTCAATTACAGGTCTCCCCAACTCCCTTATTGGTAATCTACTAGTTTTTGCTGAAGAATTTAATACAAGTAAAATATCCCAAAATAGGATAAGAACCTCTCCAACAGAAAATCATATTAATGCTACTAATAATATACTCATTCCAAAACCAGCAACCAAACTTCTATTAAGGATGGCATCAAAAGACTCTATGCCCTTCTAGTTACATTTACTATTATCCATTAAGAGGCTACAGAGCTGGGCACACTGGTTTACGCCTGTAATCCCAGCACTTTGGGAGGCTGAGACAAGTGGATCACCTGAGGTCGGGAGTTCAAGACCAGCCTGGCTAACATGGTGAAACCCCAACTCTATTAAAAAATACAAAAATCAGCCAGGCATGGTGGCACACACCTATAATCCCAGCTACTCAGGAGGCTGAAGCAGGGGTATCACTTGAACTCGGGAGACAGAGGTTGCAGTGAGCCAAGATCACACCACTGCACTCTAGTCTGGGTGACAAAGTGACTCAGTCTCAAAAAAAAAAAAAAAAAAAAAAAAAAAAGCTATAGAAGCATTTGGAATAACACACTTTGCAACTTATCTCCACTATAACACACTACATACTGTACAGCACATTACTGTGGAAGAAACTGGGCTTATATCCAATTGTCAAGTGAGTGTGCTCCTCAAGTGAGCAAATCACAATACTAATTAGTCTTTTACTGAGGTAGCCCATAATTTGTTCTTTTTTATTAATTTGTTCAGTTTTTAAGAATGACTCCCTCGCTAAAGTAAGGCACTTTACTGTGAATAAAACATTACTTACGAGATAAGTACATATTTGGGTATGTCACAACACCACATAAAAACTATAAATGAAACTAGAAAATTCTTTATATTAAAAAAAACTTTATTGATGCTCAACTTTAAAAATGTTTATTAGAGTTGTATTTAGATTGATCGACATGCAGATTTTACATCATTGTGAAAAATGCACATATCATTTGCTATGATCTAGCAAAATGCATGAACATACAAGGCCCCATTAAGTTTTTGTTCAACTAACATTTTTCTTTAAAATGTCAAGAGCATGTGTGTTGCACTCGTAGAGTCCCAACTACTTATGAGGCTGAGGCAAGAGCACTGCTTGAGCCCAGGAGTTTGAGACCAGCCTCGGCAACATAGTGAGATGCTGTCTCTACTTTAAAAACAAAAAAGGCCAAGAGAGTGTAAAATATGCATTTACTATGGCATGTAGTTAAGATGTCTAGGTTTATACCCGAATTTCACAACTGATGAGCTATATGAGCTTCAGCATATTTAAATATTATCATCTTTAAAGTAGGGATAAAAGAGTTTCTAATTCATTCTGTGAAGATTTAAATTAGATAACAGATTTTTAAACAAATAGGATAATGCCTAATACATCCCATATATGTTA
This sequence comes from Macaca mulatta, assembly GCF_049350105.2. Taxonomy (NCBI): domain Eukaryota; kingdom Metazoa; phylum Chordata; class Mammalia; order Primates; family Cercopithecidae; genus Macaca; species Macaca mulatta. The sequence goes on from NC_133409.1 coordinate 109,896,722, forward strand.
TTATCACATCATCATTATTAAAAAATGCTTACTGAGTACATAGTGGGGGAAAGTAAGGCAGGGAGAAGGAGAAAGAGTGTTCAGAGAAGCCTGTTTAAGACAGTTCAAAGAACTACAAGGAGCCCAATGTGATTAAAGCATAAGGAGTTAGAAGAAACATGACTCTAGGTGAGATCAGAAGAGGCAGGAGCCAGACCACACAGAGCACTGTGGGTGATGTTACACATCTGGCACATGATGTTAACAGCAATATGAAGCCATCAGATGATTTAAAGCAAAAGAAATTGTTCTGGCCAGGTGCGGTGGCTCACCCCTATAATCCCAGCACTCTGGGAGGCTGAGGCAGGCGGATCACCTGAAGTCAAGGGTTCAAGACCAGTCTGGCCAACATGGTGAAACCCCGTCTCTACTAAAAATACGAAAATTAGCCAGGCGTGGTGGTGGGCGCCTATAAGCCCAGCTACTCGGGAGGCTGAGGCAGGAGAATCACCTGAACTCAGGAGGCAGAGGTTGTAGTGAGCCGGGATCAAGCCACTGCACTCCAGCCTGGGTGACAGGTGAGACTCTGCCTCAAAAAAAAAAAAAAAAAAAGGAAAAGAAATTATTCCAACTTCCATACAGAGACTGGATTAAGGAGAAGTAAGAATCTAATTGAAGAGACCAAGCAGGAGGGCATCATGATCTATGATGCAGGAGGGCATCATGCAGGAGATTCAACATAATGGTAGTCTAGGCCAGTAGTCTCCAAACTGAGCTACAAGAAGAAGATTTTCTAAGGAGGTATACAAGCATGGATAGCTTAAGGAAATCAATTTACACACTACTGCCTTTGTTAAAAAATGACTTCCCTAAAAAAGCACCTAATGCCAAATAACCCTTCTTCCTCTTCCCTTTACACAAAACAGCTCCACAAAACAAACAGGAAGCTAAAGACATTCCTGTATTTCTTTCATTCATTCAGCAGATATTTATGCTCTGTATCAGTTACCATTCTAGGGGTTTGCAATATGAAACAAAAATCCCTGCCTTCTTAGTGTTTTCATGAGGTGGGCATGGGGGCAGAAACAATTGATACTAGGTAAATAACAAGATGATATATGAGCAATGATTTGTAGGAGATAAGAGTGTCTTTTGCATCTCTGAGAGAAGAACATTCCAGACCACTGAAAGAAGTCTTGTAACTTAATTTCAGTACATGCATAACAACAGAAAAATTAGCAATACCTTCAACAATTCTGTCATCAATATCTTGACCTGTTCCATAGGATTCAGTCAGGTATCTGTTTAAAATATAGGATAAAAAATGTTGATGACAATAATATGGTATACAATTATTTATAATTTTATTATTTAGTACATACAAAACTGAAACCTAGATCATCACTATAACAAATGTGTACTTAAATGCAACTATTCTGCGACAGCTTTTTAAATGTATTTAAAATTATATGTGGGTCCAGGTGCAGTGGCTCATGCCTACAATCCCAGCATTTTGGGAGGTCAAGGCAGGTGGATCACCTGAGTTCAGGAGTTCGAGACCAGCCTGGCCAACATGGTGAAACCCCTTCTCTACTAAAATACAAAAATTAGCCAGTCATGGTGGCACATGCTTGTCATCCCAGCTACTCGAGAGGCTGGGGCAGGAGAATCGCTTGAACCTGGGAGGCAGAGGTTGTGGTGAGCCGAGACTGCACCACTGCACTCCAGCCTGGGTGACAGAGTGAGACTCCGTCTCAAAAAAAAAAAAAAAAAAAATTCTATTTGGTGGTACTATGCTCATTACCTCAATGATGAGATCATTCACAACCCAAACATCTATGTCACAAAATATATTCATAACAAACCTGCACATGTATGGCATGAATCTAAATGCTGAAATTATAAAAATGAAAAATAAATTCTATTTGTATTGCATTTAACATCTAACCTATTACATTTAACATCTAATCTAAAACATTATTTTTAAAATTGTTTTGGGAATGTTCTGATTTTATCCAACTATTTGATTTTAAATATATCATATTCATCAACTACAGGAGATTTCAAAGCCTTTTGTGAGAGCCTATTAATTCAATCTTCGGCTACGGAAAACAAGGCAATCTGCCTCCGAACAACTGGGAAGTTATCACTCTTCATATTGTTTCACTGAAATATGAAACACAGACAAATAACTATTTGCCTGGTACATTCCAAAACAAAAAGCAATCCTTAATTTAAAATATAAGTTCATATTATAAGTTTATAATTCCTTAACTTTTTGTTCATTTTCATATATTAACCATAGACTCATATAGACTATTACATACAGGAAAGAAAGAAAAAGAAATTGAAACACTTAGAATCCAAGAATACTGGGAAGCATTCATTTAACCAGAATTTTGTGTGTGTGTGTGTATAAAATAGCTGTTAAACTCTTCAGTTGATTTTATATAGATAACTCTGAACAGCTTACATATTTACATAATGAATAGCAAAAGTTCCTAGTACCACTATGCAGCAATCAACTAAGAACTGTAATTCTGTGGGAGTAACACTGGTGAGTATGCTGCTCCTAGCAGTAGTTCAACCACTAGATCTAACCTCATGGGTATGTAAATTAAAAGAACTATACTACAATGAGTGTTACGATTCCTTCCACTTTTAAAATGCTATAATTCTAAACAAAGTGTAAGGCCAGGCATGGTGGCTCATGCCTGTAGTCCCAGCACTTTAGGAGGTCAAAGTGGGAGGGTCACTTGAGTGCAGGAGTTGAAGACCAGCCTGGACAACATAGCCTAACCTTGTCTCTACAAAAAAACAATTAGCCAGGCATGGTGGCACATGCCTGTGGTCCCAGTTACTTGGGAGGCTGAGGTAGGAGGATCATTTGGCTTGGAGGAGGTCGAGGCTGCAGTGAGCTATGATCACACCACTGCCCTACAGCCTAGGTGACGGGGCAACACAGCAAGACCCTGTTTTCAAAAAACAAACCAAACCAAACAAACAAACAAACAAAAAAACACAATGCAGAGAGTTTAAGTTAACGGCAGCAAAGGGAACACGTTCAGAGGCAGGCTATAGGGAAATAGAAATAAGGAGGCCAATTATCATAAGCTTAAGGTAAAAAATGGTCTTTTTTTTTTTTTCCCCCCCCGAGATGGAGTCTCACTCTGTCTCCCAGGCTGGAGTGCAGTGGCCCGATCTCGGCTCACTACAACCTCCACCTCCCGGGTTCAAGCGATTCTCTTGCCTCAGCCTCCTGAGTAGCTGGGACTAGAGGCATCCACCACCACCCCTGGCTAATTTTTGTATTTTTAGTAGAGACAGGGTTTCACCATATTGGCCAGGCTGGTCTCGAACTCCTGACATTGCGATCCGCCCGCCTCGGCCTCCCAAAGTGCTGGGATTACAGGTGTGAGCCACCACGCCCAGCCAAAAAATGGTCTTAACCATGCTAACAACAGAAATATAGACAGAATGTAAATGTTAGATTCTTAAGGAACATTTCTAGATCACCCTTTGTCTAACCAGTACTGGTCTCCTCCAAGATCCTCATGTGAATAACATGTCAGAGCAGGCTTTCAGTCATCTATAGACTAGCTCCCATATAAGGTGTCTGTATCTTAAAAGGGGTAGAGCCCACCATTCCAAACTATGTCATGAAGTATGCAAAGGTATTAAAAGTCAACCAGTTCAAATTCTCAAAGAAATATTTACACAGCCATGTTCATAACAGCACTATTCACAATAGCCAAGAGGTGGAAGTCACCTAAATATCCATTGACAAATGCATGGATAAACAAATGTACCATATATCTACAATAAAATATTATTCGGCCTTCAAAAGGAAGGATGGGATACAAAATACTAAAAAATAAAAATAAAAGGAAAGAAATTCTGACATATACTACAACATGGATGAATGTTAAGTTGAGCTAAATAAAATAGGCCAGTCACAGAAAGACAAATACTGTGTAATTTCACTTACATGAGAGATAGCTATAGTAGTTAAATTCACAGAAAAACTGGAAAGTAGAATGGTGGTTACTAGGTGAGTGGATAAATGGAGTTGTTGAATCGGTCAAGTTTTAGTTTTCCAAGATGAAAGTTCTGGAGGTTGTACAGATTGGCTGCACAACAATGTGAATATACTCAATGCTACTATGCTATACACTTAGAAATGGTTGACAACTTTTACATATGTATTTTTTTTTGCCAGAAAAAAGTCAACCTGGGCCGACCGAGCATGGTGGCTCATGCCTATAATCCCAGCATTTGGGGAGGCCAAGGCAGGAGGGTTGCTCGAGCCCAGAAATTAGCAATCAGCCTAGGCACCACAGTAAGACTTCATCTCTACAAAAAAATTAAAAGATTAGCAGGGCATGGTGTCATGTGCCTGCAGTCCCTGCTATTCAGGAGAATGAGGTGAGACAATCACTTGAGCCCAGGAGGTCAAGGCTACAGTGAGCTGTGGTGGTGACACTGCATTCCATCCTGGGTGACACAGTAAGACCCTATCTCAAGGGGGGAAAAATACGATCAACCTGCTCAAATATTTCAAGTTAGCTGAATACTCACCTTAGAACAAATTTTGTATTTTCTGTTTTACCAGCTCCTGATTCGCCAGATACAATGATAGACTGACTCATCTTGAGCACCTTCATGTCTCGAAAAGCTTTATCAGCTAGGGTCAAAATAAGACATTAATGATGGGCAATATATTAAATACAAAGTTAATAATAGAAAGTTCACTTTAGGAGCACTTACTCTTAAAGAAATCATAAACGTTCAACGTTAATGAAATTTTAAAATAAAGTCATTCAAAAGTGTTCAAATCATTTTAGAAGTATTTACTTTAAATATTCTATCTTATTATCCTAAAAGTCAAGTGATATGAAATCCAAACAAACAACTCTTAAGTTTCTGATACAATGTCTTGATATTATGGGCTATGGCTCATCTCTTCGCAATTCCAGAGCTGATCTGCAGAGGGATTTAGAAAATGGTCACTACGCATAACTAATGAAGTCCCCAGCGAAAAGCAGGAATTAATGAGCTTCCAATTAAGAAATCTGGCAACCACAAATTCGGCTGGAGAAAACAAAATACGTAATGGCAAAATAAATCTGTGGGTTTTTTTCCTATAATACAACTATTAAATTTATGAATCTTGTAGAATTTGTCAACATTTTACAATGACGCAAAATTAACAGCTTTAAGTTTCCTAGATTTACCACTGTTTATACACATAATTTTTAACTATCTTCATTACACTCCAACAATTTAGGCTATAAACTGTATTAAATGTCAAGTCTACACAGACAAGTTGAAACAATTTAATGCTGTTAAAGCAGTCTCAAACTAATACAACTGTAATTCAAAATTAGGTCATCACAATTTGGCTATATAAGACTATTTCTCACCTCAGACATGTGCCAAGAAGACTTTAGAAATGGCTTTTACTCTAAGGGGAGAATGCAAACCATATGCAAAAGTACACACATCCCAATGCAAACCATATGCAAGAGTACACACATCCCTTTGTCCAATTTATCAGCAGCCTGTTCCCCTGTTCCACCCCCCACCCATTTTTGGTTTTTTGGGTTTTTTTTGAGACATGGTCTCTCTCTGTCACCCAGGTTGAACGTGGTGGCACGATCTCAGCTCACTGCAGCCTCGATCTCCTAAGCTCAATCGATCCTCCCACCACTGCCTCCAGAGTAGCTGGGACTACAGGCAAGCGCATGCCTGGCTAATTTTTTCATTTTTTTTTATAGAGACAAGGTTTTGCATGTTTGCCCAGGTGGGCATTGACCTCCCAGGCTCAAGCAATCCGCCCTCCCAAGTGCCTGGATCACAGGCAGGAGCCATCACACCCATCCTCCACATGTTTTTAAAGAATCATTCCAAACACTTGTTTTTTAGCAGTAAAAAGCTAAAAATAAAAGCTCATCGATTTACATTTTAAACATGTAACTTTTCTCCAGTGATAAGTTTGCACGTATTCAGGTTCTAAGGGATTTTGCAGGCTGAACACACGATGCCTGTCATAGCTTCTTTCAGCCAAAAGTAAATCTGCTGCTGCCCTGGTAGAGTAATTATGTCAGCCATATTTACCCTACTTAGTAGTAGACAGCACACAGGTCAACCAAATCTGGAAGTGAAGTCTGGTTAGGCCAACACACAAGCATAAAGAGAAAGCCCAAAGAGAAACAGGCTGCACTACAAACTAGTTCCAACACATGTCACTTAGCTGCTTTATGTCTGAATGCAAAGGGTTAGCTAACACTTCCGTATTTGGTGGGAAGAGGGGTAACGGCTCATTCTGATCAAAAACCTCCACCCCCTAAGCCTCAGATCTGGAGGACTTCAAAATAAAAGAGAAGCTGAGAAAGGCAAAGAGACACTACTATTTTCCCACACAGGTTCTCCAGCAGTATGGAGCATATACTACTTTTAATCCTTTAATTTTATAAACCCCTGATGCAAGATGATGCCCAGAAGTCTGTTCTTATAGCTCAAATCTAGTCCAAGTAACACACTCACAAGGGATGAGCTGGGTAAGAAATGAAGGCCAGGACCTCAAAACTGAGAAGGAGGACACTTTTAAGATGCAGCTGATGGTATTAAAGAGCCTAAAAGTACCATTAGGTCAGTTTTATTACATCCTACTTTCAACTGGGCAGACATCCCTTACAGGACACAGGCATTTAACACAGATAATGATGTACAGTATGCTTGCCCCATTAGTTGACTGCAAAAGTATTCTTCCCCACCCTGTGTAAAATACTTGCTCCTAACAATGTTGAGATATCCAAGAAGTATACAGTTCCTCCAAAATACATGTTCAATTTATGGTATCTTTTATTAATCTAAAAGAAAAATTGAGTAAATCTGTACAATATAAAGAAAGACAAGAATTAAAATACAATTAAAATCACTTACCAATTGCAAAGACATGAGGTGGTCTTGTCCCAAGAGATTTTCCTTGATATGACTTTATTGTTTCTGAAGAATATATTTTAGGTATGTCAAAGTATGGATTCACTGCAATCAGAATGTTGGCGACATATGTCTAAATATGAAAAGCATAAACATAAAATTTTCCAATTACTATTTTCATTTAAAGATAAACAAAGCTCATAGAAGAAATAAAATACAAAAAAATCTCAATTATCTATATAACTAAGACTCCCAAATCAGTCCTAAATATTCCGAGTATTCCCTGATCTTTATAGGACCCATATTTCTCCAATTCTTAATAAATATTTGTATCTTACCAACCCATAGGCACCTCAAGTTCAGCATATCCAAACTCAAAATCATCTCTTCCCACCTACCTCTGCCTCAAAGAAAGTATTCTCCTTCCATGTGCTTCCCCAGGGACATGGCATCACCACCAAGTCACCACAGACAGAAATCTGAGTCTCTAGCTCTATCTCATTCAGCCTTCTTCTGTTGACTCTACTTACGAAATCTACTCCTACACCTAAGTTTTGGTCATTTGTATTCCTTACCTAGTGTATTCACCCTGCTACTGAGGAGTTTAATACAGCTCGTAGCACCTTCTAGGCCCATCCCTATCACTGAATGCCAAGGATTGATTTAGCTCTGTGGTGACCATTTGGTTCCAGATTTCTTCCAAACAATATATGCTAACCATTATCTAGAATATTTATGGGTTAAATGTTTAATGAGCAACTTAAGCTTGCTTTTTATTTTGGAATTTAGCACATATTAGATGTTCAACATGAGTCAGTTGATTGAGTAAATTTTGCCTCTAAATATATTTCTAATCAAGAATAGCCACATGTAAACTTAAATATGTTCTTTATTTAGTTGATTTTGAAAAAAATCAGGGAGAGAAGTAAAGTCTTAAAACTATATATAACTAGAAGATGGCAAGTACACTCTTTTGGAATAGAATAAATAAGTCCTATTTCCCAGCTGTTACTACTTGGACAGATGGCAGAGACTAAATGTAATTTAGTCAGAATTAAGTAAGTACAATTAGGCAAATTGATAGTGATATAAAAGATTAAGACTGTCATTTGATCTAGTAAGTGTCAAAGAAGCCATGTGTTTTCTTCGTTCAAAAATAATGAAGAGCCCCATCTTTATAACAGGAGAACTACAATGGGGTAATTCATCTCCAGCCACCAAAGGACTATATGGTTAGGTCATATTGTAATAAAGTCTCATGCATGCCCAAAGAATAATTATAATTAAAACATACTAGGTGAAGTATCCATCTGAATGATTATTTCAGATCATTGTTTCATTCAGAATGAAGCCCTATTTACACTGAAAGCATTTTCTTTCATTTTTGAATATTCTGGACTTTCAAGGTAGAGTATCTAGGGTCTAATGAAATTCAGCAACTAAATATTTAGGTTCTATGGTCAGCATTCCTGTGTTCTTAATATTTCCTCAGATACTACCTTCTATTCTAATTTACATTTTTTTCCTCATTCAAATTTTTAATTTCAATATACATTCCTTACAGGCTGCCTTATATTGTCTTCCAAACAATGTGGAAAGTGAATCAAACATATCTACAGACATACCAAAAGCAAAAAATCAAAACCAAAAACCATTATAGTGCTTTCAAAAACACTTAAACTGGACATTTTTAAGTCCAAAAGATACTAAGCAACACTCTGAATTCATAATTTCTTTCCACGAACACTGATTAAGTGCCTTCTATGTACCAGGCATATTTTAACCCCCCGAGTTCGAGTTGTAAATTAGAAAAAAATATTTGTCCTCACTAAACTCATACTCTATTCAAGAGGCTCAGATCAAGCATGATTTTCTGTTAGAAAATTTCAAGTGTGACAAAATCAAAGAGTGCCACTTGAAATAATTATCTCCACAAAAACTGACACCATAGGAAAATACTTACATAAATTCTGTCTTTACTATATCGAACTTTGATATTATGGAGCAGTGTGGCTTCATTTAGATACATTAGTGAACCTAAGACATAAAATTTATATATCATTAGAGAGTTGAAGAAAACAAAATAAAATAATACTATCTTAATCTGAATCACTTTGACTTATCCTAAAAATCAATTGTTAGGTTACATTTAACTCCATCTTTTTTAAAACCCAGGCTGATGTAAACCCTAGAAGCTGATTTAAAAGCGATCCAGTTTACATGTGTTACAGTGATATTTTTAAGTAATGAATTTTCAACTAAAGGAGTAAACCTAGTGAGTACCAAGTGAGTACTCGTTAATGAAGGTTGATTAAAAAGTACAATTCAAGAGGGAAAAAAGTACTATAATAGATAGCTCTGATTTTAATATACTTCTGACACAACAAAGTGATGACACTAATCCAATCTGATACTCAGAATTTCACAGATAAAACACAAAAGATAAAACTTTAGAATGGGAACACACCATCAAATCACTCAGGGAGTCCCTCACAACTGACGTAAGAAGAATCCTGGATAAATTATGTATGTCTTAACCGAGAATATGAAGCTAATTAATAGCAGAGTTTGAACAGATAAATCTTGTTTCTGTGACATCTGCTCTACTAAAGTGTCAGGGTTGACTCCCAATCTATTCTCCAAGTCCTTCAATCTCCTGAGCTCCATTTCTATCCCATGCTAGAGTAGACAAAAACCACTCCTCTTCTCAGCCACCTTGTTTCTGTTATTAGCACCACCATTTTCTCTGTCACTGAAATTGTAAACCTTGGTCAACACTAAAATCATCTTCTCTCTCCCTCCTTATTCTAAACCAGTTTCCAAATCTTTATGCCATGTAAGAAAGTATAGCATAGTGCCAGTTCATGGCAGGTACTCAAAGCATAATCTGAATCTCTCAATGTATCTCCTTTCTTTCCATTTCTACCATTCCAATACCAGTTTAGTTCTCATTACCTCTTTTGTGATCATGGTAGCCTCTTATTTACCTATTGCCTCAGTCTCTCTCCTCTTTAATCCAGACTTCTCAGCACATTAACTAAAGTAGAGCCCTCATCAAATCTCTCTCCCCATAAAATCATCACTGGGTCTCTATCAACATCCATATTCACGTCTGATTAGGGCTCTTAATAAACCTACATTCATGACCTTTTCACATAATTTTCCACAATTCACCTTAATACTAACTTACAGGCAGACTGAACTATTTATTAAATGCAGGTATCATTCATCTATCAGCTTCCGTGTAGAATATCCTCTACATTTCTAGGTGTCAAAAATCTACCTATTCTTTAAGATCAGTACAAAGGTTACCTCACAAATGACACTTCCCCATTCTCACCACCACCACTAGAACTACTATCTTCTTTGTAATTTCTTTATGGCTCTTACCACACACTGCCAGTGTTATGATAATTTTACGTATCTGGTTTTGTCTACTATATCAGATCCTTGGGGGCAAGATGCTGCCTGATTCATTTGTTTGGTCCCTCACTGAAATTGCTCATGTGCCTACACTGCATGTATGTTAGGTGTTGAACACACTATTCAACACCTAACCAATGCTGTCAAACAAGAGCCTCTTGCCATATACCTACCTCCACAGACTGCCCATGCATCTATACTCATTTAATGCAGCCAATTCACTTTCACCTCACTGCTTTTTTTTTTTTTTTTTTGAGACAAACTCTCACTCTGTTGCCCAGGCTGGAGCACAGTGGCACGATCTCAGCTCACTGCAACCTCCGCCTCCTAGGTTCAAGCGATTCTCCTGCCTCAGTCACCTCATTGCTTTCCAGTGCCACTTAGGGCAGAATAAAAGAGAGTAAGAAGTGGGTGGAGGCTCCTAACAGCTGAATGGCAGCTTTCCTTTGAATTGAGGAAGGATATAGAGAAGGTTAGGCAGCAGAGGTATTAACATATCTGGTTTGGGTATGAGGTCACCTACCTTTCTATATCCCTAATCTTCTTCCATCCTTGTCCCCTGGAGCCTGGTCTTCATGTTCCTCTTTCTTTATCCAAAGCACTCTGTTGAACCATTTTCCATCTCTCTCACTTTCCTCTGAAATACCTGGTTGCATGATGTTGTCACTGCTTCCTCTAAGTAAAAACTCCTAATCCTACAGTACACTTCCCCTGTGAACACTAATCATATAAGCCTACACAGACATGGGAATTACTACTTGCTCTCCTATCTTTACTCCTTCCACACTCGCCACCTACCTTTTCAGGGATGTGTGTTTATTAAACCAAATAAATCTCCAACTGATGAAATATCTGCTGACTACAGTAAGAGTTTGGACAGGAGGGTACTCCTCTGAAATCATGCCACACAGGCCATTCCATTTTCAAGAAGACACAGAAAAAGAGAGAGGGAGAGGAAAGTATTTGCAACCCTTGTTTTCCCAGAATGTGAAATGCTAAGTCCCAACTGCCTACATCTCCCTAAAGGTATGACCTAGGGATGTTCACGAGGGCCTCTCAAATAGCTTCCTGCTCTACCGAATAATTCCTTCTTCCTTTCCTTTCCTAGTAGTCAGTCCTAGGATTACTTGGCTTGGCTATTTACATGCAACTCTTTATGTAAACTGTTTACCTTTTATGCCTAATTATTAACAGATTTAACTATCCCCAAAAGAATATTAAAATGTTGAAACAATTTAACCTAAGACATATAACAAAATATTTGAATAAACAATTAGTTTCTTTATAAACACTTTTAATAAATAAGTATATAACAAATATATGTAAACGTTTCTAATGAAGATTAGGTATGACTTCATTATTAAATTTAGATATCTGACTAGAGAGTTGTCTCAGCATTTAAGATCCTGCTTAATCATTACAGCTCTGGCTCACTAAAAGAAAAAAGGAACCCACAAACAACTTCAATACAGAAGTCAATCAATTCTAAATATATGTTGTTGTAGATGACATTGCACTACTGAAAAAGAGACTGAGGCAACTTTTAGAATTCTTTCCAATTGTATTAATTTATTATTTAGAGACAGAGTTTCACTCTTGTCACCCAGGCTGTAGTGCAATGGCGTGATCTTGGCTCACTGCAATCTCTGCCTCCTGGGTTTAAGGGAGTCTCCTGCCTCGGCCCCCCGAGTACCTGGGATTACTGGCGCCCACCACCACGCTCAACTAATTTTTGTACTTTTAGTAGAGATAGGGTTTCACCAGGTTGGTCAGGCTGGTCTCAAAGTCCTGACCTCAGGTGATCCACCCGCCTCAGTTTCCCAAAGTGCTGGGATTACAGGAGTGAGCCACTGCGCCCAGGTGCTTTCCAATTTTATGCTCTATACTTTATTATTCTCAAAATCTAATAGACAATAATTCACGAAGAACATTATGTGCCATGAAAGTCATAGTAGCTCAAAATCAGCAGAGAAAAATGCTATTATTTTCCTTTTAATTACTGACTTCACATGCCCAATTTTCCTATCCTTGTGACAATAACCAACAGTCAAGTAAAACAGCAAAATTAACATACTAATTTCTACATATAAAACCCTTCACATAGAAAACTCAGAGCTATAGCTCGGTGCAGTGGCTCACACCTATAATTCCAGCACTTTGGGAGCCCGAGGCAGGCAGATCATCTGAGGTCAGGAGTTTGAGACCAACCTGGCCAACACAGTGAACCCCATCTCACTAAAAATACAAAAATTAGCTGGACATGGTGGCGCACACGTGTAGTCACAGCTACTCAGGAGACTGAGGCAGAAGAATTGCTGGAACCTGGGAGGCGAAGGTTGCAGTGAGCTGAGATCATGCCACTACACTCCAATCTGGGTGACAGAGCGAGACTGTCTCAAAAAAAAAAAAAAAAACTTAGACCTAAAAGTAGGTAACAAATGTTGCTACATTGTTAGGGCACTATTAAAAGACAACACATGGTGGGGTGGGAGTGAAATATCCTCATCATTGTCCCCACTTCCTCCATTAAAAAAAAAAAAAAAAAAAAAGACTTAACATGCCTCTGTTTCAGTAGAACCTTCAACACGTACTTCAGAACACTCTCTAGAGGCATCAATCATTTAATCTTCACATTATTACCATAATAGAAAGAAGAAAAGAATTTTAGAAATATGCACGTGAGACCCTGTGTGTGTGTGCATGTGTGTGTGTGTGCAAGTGTATAACACAAAGTTACCACTATAGTAGTAGCTTTGTGTTACAGTGTGTCATTCAGCAGAGGACAGTGGTATGGTGGCATGCGTCAGATGAAAGTACTAAGTGATAGAACCACTGCAGTTGGAAACCCTATATTCTAAACTCAACAATCAAAGCTGTGTTAATAATGTGGTTTCAGAAAACGGCCTTCAGTAGGGATGGGCTACTATCTTATGAGAATAGTTAACACCCACACATTAACATTGCTGCCATCTGGCATCACCAAGGAAACCACCTGCAAGAGGCAGCAAATACTGAGGTGGTGAAAATTTAAAAGTTAGACAAGTATAGCAAGACAAAGCAAATGGAGAGAGAATGTTTTAAAATATTAATTTAAGAAATGGATTAAAAACTATTCAAAACCACTTGTTACATTCAGAGACATACACATTAATATATGAATAGGATTGATTCCCAGTTCTGCATACCCAAGCAAGTTTTAACAGAAGAAAAAAAATTCCATTTTAGATATGGTAGAGTCTCATTCCTTATTATTTTATTCTGATTGCTATCCAAAAATGTATTATTTAATCAGACAAACTCTCCAGCAATTTTGGAAAGGAAGGGAATTCTACATTTTTTTCCTCAACGTCTTGCACCTAATAAAAACAGCTACCATTTATTAAGAGTCATTAGACGCTGTGCAAAGCACTTTATATCATCTCTAATCATACAATATACACATTACTTCAATTCTACAGATGAGAATTTCAGAAGAGAGATGAAATGCCCACGAGCACACAGCCTCCTAATAACATAGTCAGAGTCAGAATTACGCTTGCCTAACTCTACAGTTACAGTCCACGGCTCTCCCATTACTCCCACTATTCTATGCTGCCACCATTCTACATATGGGGGTTTCATAGGTTTACTCAAATGTGAATTCCAGAGAAAATCAATAACAAATCTATGCCTTTCTCTTACCTTTTCTTCTCAAATGGAGAGTTTGTAGTATGAGGTACCTTTAATGAAATCCATGACAACTGTACATAATTGTTAACACTACCTTTTTTTGTTAAATGGAGAGTTGTTAGTGTCAAGTACCTTTAATGAAATCCATGACAAGTGCACATAATTTTTAACACTGCTGCCCCCAATATGAAATGATTACTGCTTAATCTTAAAAATGTAAGAATAAACATTGGCCTGTTCCACAGAGAAAGGCTTTTTTCATCAAACATGCCAAGATGTTATAAGTCAAATTAATGCTGTGTTTTAATATAATCGTTCTGAAATTAATTTTTCAATTAGTAATTATATAAATTTTTTTAAATGCTTGTTTGCTTCAAATAGTGATGTTAAATGCCTCCTACCAACTGAACTTCCAAATTAGTGAACCACACATAGTACTATAAAAACCACCTGACTCTAGATAAGGTTCAATAACTTTCAAAACTGTTAAAAAGAGACCTTTAGCTCAAGCCTCACAGTAATTACCATTCCCCATATTTATACAACTCAAATAACACCAAAAGAATACCCAAGACTCTTTCACCAAAATGCAAATATGAGACAACATGGAGGACTCGAGTTCCTTCATTCACATGAACATTCGTGTCAAAAGACTAGATTGTTTCTGAACCAGCATAGTGTATTAGTAATATAACCACTAATTAATTGTTTTAAAAGAACAGTTCCCTTTTCTGTGCAGAGAGTTGATTTTTAACTTGGTACTTACAGTTATCTTCCACATCTTTTTTACTGTCCTCTTCTGCAGGAAACACTTGGTTTATGAGAGCCAAAAATGTCTAACAAGCAAAACAAATGCTCATTAAACTCAAGGCTTTTAAATAGTAAGAACAATAGAAGGGCTTAATTGGTTGCATACACTGTAATAGTGGCAACAATATGCTCTATATTAAAATATAATACAGATCCTACTGTTTAACAAGTTATTAACCCCAAAACAGAACAACAACTTTACTCAAAAATATCATCTACTATTACTGTGGATGTGAAATCAACAATAAAAATCAGTAAGTAAGTATCCTAGGCTCTAACACCTAGAGAAGGACAAAAAAAAGAGGTACATCAATATTAAATTTACATACATATGCTATTTAACAATTTTTTAAAACAAAATTTTGATGTGGTAGATACAGCAATTTTAGTGTTTTAAAAAAGGAAAAAGTGGCCAGGCACAGAGGCTCATGCCTATAATCCCAACACTTTGGGAGGCTGAGGCAGGTGGATCACCTGAGGTCAGGAGTTTGAGACTAGCCTGACCAACATGGTAAAACTCCATCTCTACTAAAAACACCAAAATTAGCCGGGTGTGATGCGGCACACCTGTAATCCCGGCTACTCGGGAGGCTGAGGCAGGAGAATCCCTTGAACCTGGGAGTTGGAGGTTGCAGTGAGCCGAGATCATGCCATTGCACTCCAGCCTAGATGACAAGAGTGAAATTCCATCTCAAAAAAAAAAAAATTAAAAATTAAAAAGTAACATTCAATCAGATATAACCAGAGGATTATATTAATAGTTATTGTTTCAGTAAAATATATTTGACACAAACTCCTGTACAAAAATCTGTCAGAAATACAAAAAGTACCCAAAAATATTTCGTCTGTAAAATTACAAGTATCCATGAATACTTATATTTATTTTATCACTTAAATGCTCTAGTAGACACTGTAGAATTAAGATAACATCTCATCAGAGAGAACAAATGATCTCAAATGACATCCAAAGAGAATTAAATTTTAATCCATGCCATTCTCACAGTTATTTAGAAGCTGACACAGTGCTTCTCAAACAATTACAATTACTCTTGTGGTTGAAGTTTCTAATTGTATCAAAGAAAACTGCAGGGAAAAATGGTTCAATTATTTTAAAATAATACTTATAGGGGTGTATGTAGTATATGTGTGTGTGTGTGTGTAAAGCTACAACTATAAAGAGTAAAATCCACGCTGCTGGGACTACCTCAACTCTAAGTCACCCAATGTAGAAAACTGTTACGCCATAAAAACTCTGGAAGTTAATTATTTGGAACCCAGTACACATGTTCTTAATGTTATAAATGTGGAAAAGTTTGTAGGACAGGCCACATAAGCAAAATTAACCCATAATGTACATTAAGTATATTAATGATAATATAAAACAATATATAATAATGATTCTATAGGAAAATGCATTCAGAAATAACTGCTAATGTCATATATGTATGTGCCCAACTTTCACAGCCATGGCAAGAGGGTTACGGGCTCCCCAGACTTCAGGGTTTAGTGCTAGCCTGGTAGGAGCCATGTCAAATTAAAAAGGTTCCAAGAAGTTAGATGATGAGGGGAGTGGGGCTGAGGGGAGGCCAATGACAAAGAGCTGCTGGAATGAGAAAGTTAAGAGCAGGCTAAAAGGCCAGTAAGGAGTCCTGAAAGGTGTTTTGTCTCCCTCCTGCTTTATTTCTTAAATTATCACCAGCCCCATCTTCCTCTCTCCTTAAAGAAAAAGTGTTTCATTAATTGTTTTCTCTTAGAGGAAGGAGGCTTTTTTCTGCTAAAAACATATCTTGATCACTCAGCATTAAACACCTACCACAAATCAAATACAGAGCATCAAGCTCTAAAAACAGAATAAAATAGGCCCTGCACTTGAGATTACATAGTCTAGTAGGGAGGGGGAGACAAGGTAAACAATTCTCTCCAATAAAGATTAAAGAAGAGCTAAGAATTTATACCACTCCTCAAAGGAAAAAGTAGTCAAAGAGTCAATTCTACTGAATGGGGGGAAGGGGGAGATGGGTATTCATCGAAAAACTTCATCAACAAGGTGACCTCAATCTTAAAGTAAAATAAGTATTTTCTAAGCAAAAGGATATGGAGATTGGCCAGGTGCGGTGGCTCACACCTGTAATCCCTGCACTTTGGGAGCCCCCCGGCGGGTGGATCACCTGAGGTCAGGAGTTTCAGACCAGGCTGGCCAACATGATGAAACCACATCTCTACTAAAAATACAAGAAATTAGCCAGACATGGTGAGCACCTGTAAGCCCAAGTACTTGGGAGGCTGAGGCAGGAGAATTGCCTGAAACTGGGAGGCAGAGGTTACAGTGAGCCAAGATCATGCCACTGCACTGTTGTTGCCAGCCTGGGCAACAACAGCAAAACTCTGTCTCAAAAAAAAAAAAAAAAAGAGTGGGTATGGAGAGTGGCACTCCAGGCGGAGGCAATGTGAGCAATGACACAAAGCACATAACATCACCTGGGGCATAGTAAGGACTTAATACTTGCAGAAGAGAAGGAGAAAGAGGAACACAAGAGTAAGCGTATGAAGCGGAGACTTGGTTGACAAAACATAAGACCAGCAAAGCAGACAGGGAAAAGAAAATGCAGACCCTTCTATGCCATAAATTGAGGGCTTCCGCCTACAAGGCTTCAGAGCAGCTTCTTACGACTGCTGCAAATACAGAATATGAAACCAATTTAGTGGATTAAAATAGCTTTCTTTTTTTTGAGACAGGATCTCTCACTCTGTCACCCAGGCTAGAGTGCAGTGGACACAATCACAGCTCACTGCAGCCTTGACCTGCTGGCTTAAGTGCTACTATCACTTCAGCGACCAGAGTAGCTAAGACGGGCATGTACCACCATACTCAGCTAATTTTTAAAATTTTTTGTAGAGATGAGGTCTCACTATGTTGCCCAGTCTAGTCTCAAATTCCTGAGCTCAAGCAATCCTCCCTCCTTGGACTCCCAAAGTTCTAGGATTACAGGCATGAGCCACTGCACCTAGCCTAAAACAGCATTTTTAAAAGAATAAAAGTTATTACAAATTATCAGAATGCATAGCATGTGCTAAGAATGTTTCTTTTGACCAACTGTTTCATTTACAAGTAAACACACACAAACACTACATACACAGTTGTTGAAATGTAAAATTTATTTCTTATAAATTCACACACACACATACCTAATGCAATGTGAAATCTATTTTACTATGGGTTGCAAACAAAAATCCTGAAAAGCCATTGCTATCATCAAGACATGTTCCTCACTCCCTCACCTACATTTCCACTGTACTTCCACTGCGCACACACTGCACAAAGGTGTGCATGACCAATCCACCCCTTTATGTACTTAATTCCTTAATTATATTTTGAAGCTGATGATCTCTAGGCAATGAATGAGCTAAGCAAAAGACTGCTTCTCTTAAGGATCTTTTTAACTGTCTGGTTATTATGGCAGTATGTTTATTAAGACCCTGATCAGAAAGTAGGGAGGAAAATTAAGATTAAAGGTAATCTCTGAGAACTTGTTAATCTTCAAAAAAATTTTTATGGAAAAAACATACACTTTAGTTCACAGAATTATCTACAGATCCATGAAATTTATATCACTTCCTAATGTAAACAGTTTTTATTGGTTCTACATATGTACCTGAATAATATTAATAAGGCATAGTATAAGCATATTAAAATATTTAAAATATGAAAAAGTGTATCCCCTTAAATCAAGTTTCTTCTATAATTGAACTGAATTGTTCTGTCACCTGTGGATACAATGAAATATACATAACAACTATATATATACACCTAGGAAATACACTCTCAATTTCATTTTGGCCTTTTGATTTACTGTGCTTATAAAACATGTTAAACAAAAATCAAAAACCTTCAAATATGCAAAGTAATCGAGCTTATTTTTTTAAACATGTATTGTAAGTACAAATAGTTACTTGTTAATAAGAGGAAAAAACCTGAAATACTTTGTCTTTCCTGTCCTGAGGGTATCTTTAATTGGCCTCCTCTAACATGGCACATTATACATTATGCATTTCAGTTCCTGGGTTGTTTACAGTAACAGAATAGTTTTCTCTGTGAAAAGACCTCATGAGAGATCCACCTTGTTTTTCTAAGGTTCCCAGAAGGATGGTAGTCATATGGCATTAGTTAACCATGTATCGTACAATATAAATTATTCATGAACATTTTCAGTCTAAAGTAAACAGAAATGACATCTACAAATTTAATTTAGTCAGAAGAACGGTTTACCAGGCATACTTGTTAAACTAAAAATTGTGGACATCTATCATAGGAATATGTATTACTGTGCAAAGATAGCTAAGAGTTGAAAAATAAATCAATGGTGGAACCAAAAGAATAAAAAGAGATTATTCCCTCTGGAAAACGTCCCCTCAGTCTCTGAGAATGGAGTGAATTTCCACAAAAACGACTGTATCAGTCTCCATGAAGACTAAAAGAGGTATTTACAATGATGCCTTCTCTGTAAACGATTCACAACTCCTAGTCACCTTTCCCTCAGACTTTCATTTTGTAATGCTGTCTAGTTTATGTCTACGCATACAAAGAAATAAATACCATGTGTACAGAACTAAAGCATCTATCACAAAAATGACAGCAATAACTTTAAGTGAACAAAAAATGTTTAAAAAACACTTTATAATAGAAGCGAAGGCAAAAAAGCAAAATCTGATAACCTCACATTCACTTTTCATATTTTTACTTTGTGACATGTCGATCACAGACACACTAATAACTTTAGTAATGTGGTACAAGAAATAAAAATGTCATTATTGTTTATATTTTATCATATAGATAGTTCTTAAGAATGAAAGGCTCACTAAGAACTGGATGATCAAAGGGATGTGAAAAAAACAAAGAATGAAAGGCTCACTAAATTTCCATCTGATTTTATCATAGGACACCATTTTTCCCCCAGGGCACAGGCCTCTGATTTAATCAAAGTCAGGAGAAAACAGACTCACTTACCAGAAATACGCTTTCCCAAATACCTACTTCATTAAGAAGACAGACCTATCTCTTGTGAAAAAACACCTATTTTTGAAAGAAATCACACTTCAACATCTTTCTGAGAAACTCACCTTGCCTTTCTGATTCAAGGGTTCAATTGTTAAGCTGTCGGGGCCAATATCCACAATGTTGCCCATCTGAAATCCATCTGTAGGGTGTGGCGCCCAAACGGGCTTTCCATCCTCCATTTTTGAAGGAGGATCCACTATCTCCTGTTTCCACTCTCCACTGTCACCTGTTTCAAAGGAACAAATACAGCAACATGAATCATTTTCGAAATATATATAAAACAAATAACGTATCTTTTTCAAAAGTTCACATGTAAATCCCAACTAACAAACACATCTACCCCTGCCACATAAAATCCCCACCTCCTCCCTTGCATCTTGCTGAACTCTGCCACCCCCCGGCTTTTTTTTTTTTTTTTTTTTTTTTTTTTTTTTGAGATGGAGTCTCGGTCTGTCACCCAGGCTGGAGTGCAGTGGCACAATCCTGGCTCACTGCAAGCTCCGCCTCCCGGGCTCATGCCATTCTCCTGCCTCAGCCTTCCGAGTAGCTGGGATTATAGGTACCCACCACCACACCTGGCTAATTTTTTGTACTTTTAGCAGAGATGTGGTTTCACCGTGTTAGCCAGG
The DNA here is from genome assembly GCF_049350105.2 of Macaca mulatta. NCBI lineage: Eukaryota > Metazoa > Chordata > Mammalia > Primates > Cercopithecidae > Macaca > Macaca mulatta. The sequence goes on from NC_133409.1 coordinate 109,917,230, forward strand.
ATGGTCTCAATCTCCTGACCTCGTGATCCGCCTGCCTCGGCCTCCCAAAGTGCTGGGATTACAGGCATGAGCCACCGCGCCCGGCCGCCTTTATCTACTTTTAGATGAGGCCAAGCAGAGGTTGTTCCACCCTCAGGTACACCTGCTCTACTACTGCCTTCCTTCAGGTATGACTGCAGTAGAGTATAACCTTCTGGCTAGAACAGAAGCAAACAACCATAGTTTTTACCAGTTGAGTGTAATTTATAACAGCACTCCCTTTTGCTACCTAAAGTATTCTGCATTTGCACAATAAATTAAACGGGCATAGGAATAGATATTATTATGGGGAGATAGCTAAGAGTTGAAAAAAATAAATCAACTGCAGAAGTAAAAGGATAAAAAGAGAGAGTATTATCTCTGGGAAACTTTCCCTCACTCTCTGAGAATGAAGTGATGTGCTCCCGAAGCTCATCCTCATAGAACTACTCAGCAGGCCATTTTTGTCGTTTTCTTATTTTCCACTGAGGTAAAACTGACATACAGTGAAATGTGCAAATCTAAGTATACAAGCTGATGAAAATGGACAAATGGATATAGCCATTTATGAAACACTCCAATCAAGGTCATGAGTGGCGGCTCACGCCTGGAATGCCAACACTTTGGGAGGCCGAGGCAGGAGGCCTGCTTGAGGCTATAGTGAGCTTAGTGAGCTATTACTGTATCACTGCAATCCATTCTGGGAGACAGAATGAGACCCTGTTTCTAAAACAAAACAGTTTTCTCATGACTCCTTTTGGTCAATAACCATCCCCCATGGGCATCCCTACTGTTCTGTTAGTTTCTGCCTATTTTTGAACTTCATGTAAGTGACATCACACAGTATGTATTCTTTGGTGTCTGGCTTCTTTCATTCAACAAAATGTTTTTGCTTTCAACATATTTAACTTTGTTATGTGTACTAGTCCAATGAATGATTATATCACAATTGTTCACCTGTTGCTCTGTTGATGAACATTTGGACTGTTTCCAGTTTTTGCCTATTGTGAATTCTAACCTAATTTTTCCATTATCCCTGTATGGTTTCTTTCATACTTAGCATTCTGAGATTTAACATGCATAATTCTGTCTATAAAGAGTAGCCAAAACAATCCATGACATGCAAAATATGTTGTTTTAATGAGCCTGGATGCTATGAGACTAATGTGTAACAATGAATCATCTAGTGAAAGATCCCAGATGTAGTTTCAGCATCTTCACAGGAACTTATTTCTTCACTACTTATCTGTATTTAAAAAGAAAAGCTAATTCATGTGCCATAATCCTCCTTTTGTGTGGCATTTTCAAATCTGGGATCCTCAGGTGGATGCTCTCGGGTGCAGTTTCACGCAAGTCAAGGACGTTCGGCATACAGTTCAGTCAAAAAGCAACTAACTATTGGCATGTTTGCAACTTGCTTGTTGGTTAATGTTATCTATGCAGTGGCTACAAAGTGAGTTGCTTTCCCTATTCAGCAAATGCTATCAGGTTTATATATAATTCCAAGTTGACAACTTAGATGAAGAGTCTCCATAGAAGTGAATCAATACCACTACTTCAGACTTACATCACCACACATACATCTATACTCTTTCCCTAATCATATCTAGTCCCATGGCTTTAAATAACCATTTATATATGAGTCAGTGCTCAAAGTCGGTGCTCTAGACGAAACCTCCATTGAGTTCCCAGATGTTTACTTGTCTACTGGACACCTCTTCACAAATGTATCTAATAGGTGTAATATAATTATTATGTTATTATTGCCATGGTCTACCACTCCAGCTTGCTCTTCCCTATATCAGTAAAGGCACTAACAACACTCATTCTAATCAAATCCGAAATCATCCCCAATCCTTGAGCTCCTTCCAAATTCATATCACTTCCTTAATGTTGTCAGCTTTACCTCCAAAAGGCATCACAAATCCACCTCCTTCTCTGCATCTCCTCTACCATCCTAGTTCAAATGAACATCACCTTTTACCCGGACTTCTGTAATCAACTCTACTCGTACCACTTCATACATATCACTAGTAATCCTACCAAAAGGTAAATCTAATCATTTAATTTGTTTCATCAGGACTTGGACTACTCCTCTCTGTGTCCTTAAGGCCCAGCACAGAGTAAGCAACTCAATATTCACTGGTAAATGAATGAATTGTTCACACAGTTTGGGAAGAGTAAAAGTAGGTGTAGACTTAGAAGAGTTGAAATATCATTTTCTTTCTTTCTTTTTTTTTTTTTTTTTTTGAGACTGGGTCTCTCTGTCACCCAGGCTATAGTGCAGTGGTACAGTGATACAGTGATGCAATCATGCTCACTGCAACCTTGACCTCCCACGTTCAAGACATTCTCCTAGTTCAGCTTCCCAAGTAGCTGGGACCACAGGTGCATGTAGCTAATTTTTGTAATTTTTATTTTTTTTATATACGAGGTCTCATTGTGTTGCCCAGGGAGGTCTTGAACTCCTGGGCTCAAGCAATCAACCTGCCTCAACCATACAAAGTGCTGGAATGACAGGCCTGAGCCACTGGGCTCAACCTGAAATATCTTCAAATCCTAGGCTCAGCCAGGCACAGTGGCTCACACTTGTAGTCAAAACACTTTAGGGGAAGGAGACAGAGCAAGATGGCTTAATAGAAGGCTCCAGCAATCATTTCCCCTTCAGGAACACCAAATTTAACAACTATTCACCCAAAAAAAGGCATCTGCATAAGAACAAAAAATCAGGTGAGCAATGTACCTGTTAAAACCAGTCCCCGGTTTTAACATCACATCAAAGAAAAAGGCACTGGAGAGGGTAGCAAAAACAGTCTTCAACTCTCAGCACCACCCTCTCTCTCCCTACCCCTTGGTAGCAGCAATGGTGGTGTGGTGAGAGAATCTACAGGCTTGTGGGAGGGAGAGTTCACAGAGCATTGAGAGAAGCCCTAGCCAGAGGCAAATAGTTCATCTCAGTAAGCCCCACTGCAGGCTAAATTGCTCTGGGATCCTAAATAAACTTGAAAAGCATTCTAGACCACAAGGACTGCATTTTCTGGGCAAGTCCTGGTGCTATGATAGGCTCAGAGCCACTGGGTTTGGGGAGCATGTGACCTAGTGAGAACACTAGCTGGGTGGCCAGGAGTGCAGCTCAGTGCTCTGTTAAAGACTCCTCCCCTCCACTTCAGAGGAGAAGAGGGAAGGGTAAAGCGGACTTTGTCTTGCAACCTGGATACCAATCAACTCAGTCATAGCAGAATAGAGAACAGGGCAGGTCCTGAGGTCCCCATTCCAGGCCCTAGTTCCCAGGCATTTCTAAACACACCCTAGGCAGAAGATAACTCACTGATTTGAAGGGAAGAACCCAGTCCCAGCAGAATTCATCACCTGCTGACTAAAGAGCCCCTGGGGCCTAAACAGTCAGCAGTGGTAGCCAGGCAATATTCACCATGGGTCACAGGTGAGACTGAGAGCTACGCTGGCTTCAGATGTGACCCAGCACATTCCCAGCTGTGGTGTCCATGGGGTGAGATTGCCTCTGACTGAGGAAAGGAAAAGGAACAGTAAGGGGGACTTTCTCTGGCAGCCTGGGTACCAGCTCAGCCAGAGTGGGTTAATGAGCACCAAGCAGGCTCCTGGGGTCCCTGATCCCCGTCCTTGACTCTTGGGTGGCATTTCCAGATGTGCCCTGGGCCAGAGGGGAGGCCACTGTTCTAAAGGGGGAGACTGAGGACTGGTAGCATGCACCACGAACTGACTGAAGAACTCTTGGGCCTTGAGTGAACATTTTGGCAGTAGCCAGGCTGTACTTGCCATGGGCCTGGAATGGTGGTGGCCATGGAGAGAGACTCTTTGCTTGAGGAAAGAGGAGAAAGAGTGGGAAGAACTTTGTCTGTGGCTTGGGTGCCAGCTCAGCTTCAGAGAATACAGCAGCAGGTAGATTTCTAAGGTTCCTGACGCCAGGCCCTGCCTCCCAGGTGGCATCAATCCAAAAGAAAAGGACATTAATGAGCAACAAGAAATCATCTGAAGGTACAAAACTCACTGGTAATAGTTAAGTACACAGACTATTCTAAAACTGTAATTGTAAAACCATTTAATACAACTACTATGGAGAACAGTTTGGAGGTTCCTCAAAACACTAAAAATATAAAGACCATATGATCCAGCAATCCTACTGTTAGGAATATACTCAAGAGAAAGGAATCAGTATATTGAAGAGATATCTGCACTTCCATTTTTACTGCAGCACTATTCTCAATAGCCAAGATCTGGAAGCAACCCAAGTGCCCATGAGCAGAAGAATGGATAAAGAAAACATGGTACATATATACAATGGAGTATTATTCAGTCATGAAAAAGAAAGATCCTGTCATTTACAACAACATGGGTGGAACTGGAGGTCATTACGTTAAATGAAACAAGCCAGGCGGAGAAAGGAAAACTTCACATGTTCTCACTATCTGCGGGAGCTAAAAAAAAAAAAAAGGAAACAATTGAACTCATGAAGACAGGGAGTAGAATGATAACTGAGGCTGGGAAGGTAGTGGGGTGGGGAGTAGGGATGGTTAATGGGTACAAAAATATAGTTAGAATGAATAAGATCTAGTATTTGATAGCACAAAAGGGTGACTAGTCAATAGTAACTTACTGTCATTTAAAAATAACTAAAATAGTACAATTGGATTGTTTGTGGCACAAAGAAAGAATAAATCCTTGAGTTGCTGGGTACTTCATTTA